>NW_027505814.1:92500-127273 GCF_021521415.1 Bidens hawaiensis
TCAAGTCAACATCAAGCATGCATGTCCATGAATATTCAAGTAGTAGGTAAATGAGTTGTATTAAGAATAACAAATTACTCGAATATATTTCTATAAAAATAATTACTTTTGTAAATCTTGTTTTCATAAAGTAATTTGAACTCTATTTTAAGTCATTGTGACGAGCTAGAAACATTCAATTCATAGCCATACAGTGAATTGATTGTGTGGATGAGATCCGTAATTAGTTGTTTGTCAAATATTTGTAAAGAGGTCTCAGACCTCTACTTAAAGCGACTTAAATAACACTGAAGTAGTCCGTGATCCTAATACATCTCTCTAAAAGTTCAAGTTCATATTTTCGGGAGAATGGAGTAGGGGTCGGTTCTTTAACCGCACCCAAACACCGAACCTGACTGTGGTGACCCGAGACCCCAACTAACTATACACAAAAACACCCAACCCAAAAGAAAGAGAAACCCGAACCCAATCGATGTCAATAATCAAATGGTCAATAATCCTAATAAAATGATTGGAGACCTAAAAATCCACTTGAAAGTGTGGTCGGAGGTTCATTTTGAGCTTTGCTATGCAAGTGGACAACCACGTATAGATAGGATTGGCATATATTGTATACACGTACACTATAAGACACGAACACGAAACATGTACACCTGTATACGACACGAACACTTATCGTGTACCTATACTTCAGACCTGAACACGAACCTGTTAATACCATGTATACACGATAAGATTTGTTTATAAACACATATTTAACAACCTATTAAGAAGGGTTTCACCGTTCGGTGGCCGATGGCCTCGCTGCAACTGCGAGGTGTAACAACTCGGATTTTTTGAATCTATTAATTACCCGATTAGGTTCGACGTTCGGGTTATTTTCATTTCGTTTATTGAGTTAAAAATTTATTAATTTTTAATTTATTATTAAATCTTTATTATCTATAATTACATCTTTATGGTTTTAGCACTTTTAACCCGAAATATAAACTTTAACCTATTCTTGTACCCATTCCCAAACACCAGGGACAAAAACTGTAAATATCTTTCTAACCCATATCACTAATTTGGATATCCTTACCCAGACCCGTATCCGTTTTCTATTTCATGTACCCGAATTCACAATTTGGCTAACTTGGACCTCAATTCTCGTTTAATTGATGGATTTGATTTTGGAAATCGTTTACACATATCAATCTCGGCCTATACCGACGTTCTATACAAGTAAATGTATCAATCTATGATCTGTTTTCCATTTTTAATAAACCGTTCGAAACCCTAAATCCTAATTCTATATAAACGATGAAGATATTCCAATCAAACTCGCATCCACTTCCCCTCAACCGTCGCTAACCGAAACCCTATCATCAGTTATATTATCATTGCGGTTTACTTGCTCGTTCGTAAGCTCTTTTGGCCGGCCCTGTTCTGATCCAATTCACCTATCTCTGATCATCATACAAGGTAATTAATTACATGTTTAGAATCGCAATAGCTTGATGAACAAAAAGCCCTAACTCGCTGATCGATTAACAATGTAAGTTTGGGTTAATCGAATATGTTAGGGTTTGTTCTTGAAGCTGATGTTTCTTTTGTTGTTTATAATTTCTGGAAACCAGACTTGTTTGCGTATCATTGGTAGTCCAGTTGGTGAACACTATGCATCGTGGGGGGGTGAACACTATCATTGGTAGTCCAGTTGGTGAACACTATTATATTAAGGAGAAATGCTAGAAATGCTAGAAGTCGTGGGTTCAACCCCCTGCCACCACGTACTTTTAGTTGTTATTGTTTATTTTCTTTTTAAACATTTAATAACTATATAATATTAATAATAGTATTTAATTAAAACCATTTTATTAAAAACCGACTTTATGATACTCGTTTAACTCATGTTTTCGTTCATGTGTATACGTGTAATTATATATATATATAGGAGATGTTTCATGCGAGAAGTGATATTATAGCGAGAAGTGAATCTAAACCATTGATTGTGTTTAATCAATGGTCTACAAAAGAAAATGCAAATTCATAATCACAAACACATATTATGACATATTTTTAATTAAAAAGGGTGCATATATCTTTTGTAATATTGCTCTCATTAAGCCAGACATTAATGTTATTCAATAGTTTCGTTTTTTTTATGCCTAGTCAATGGTCATGGAGTCATATATGAGTATTAGTATTTTAAATATTGTGTAGGATTTGTAGAGTTTTAAATTAGTTTTCCATAAAAGTTGCCAGCACTTAAATAAAATGTCCTACACTATAGTATTAACTTGTGTAAATTTTTATAGTGTGTTGGTATCGTGAATATGTATGACAAATTTTTATAATCATAGGTTATTAGCATGATCTTATTGTTATTGATTGATATATGTACCTTCGTTTATTTGGATTTTTGTAAAGATAATTGTTATTTGGAAATTTAATAAATAGATATCGAAACTTTTAATAATGCATGATAGTAACCTTGAGGGCGGTGATAACCAGTTCACGCCCCGGCATTTCCGCCGTAGGTTGGGGCACGAGGTGACAGGACTGTCAGAGAATCGAATATGTGGAGAGGTAGACCAGAGAATCGAAGGGCTAAGACTTGAGGTAAGGGATATGTATAAAGAAACCACCGGACTATTGAAGATTCCTAGAGGGAGAAATAGAGAAGGGTGTGTGCGTTGTCTACTTGATGTTGGATTTGAATGATGTGCATCGTGTTCAATTGTTTGGTATAAAAATTTAGGGTTAACTATTTAGGGTATATAACATTGTTATAATCCGTGTGATACACGAGTGATTTAAAAATACAACAAAACGAATGAATTTAATATTATTTTAATAACATACCTTATGGATTTATATTATAATCACCAATTTAATGGATTATTTTACATAAATCTGACGGCGATGGTATTTTTGTGAAAATTAGGTTTTGGCCTAATATAGGTGTGAAGTATATGTGGAATCGATCGAATCGATGAGGATGAGTATTTTAATTTAATTTTGATTTATTATATTAAGGAGAAATGCTAGAAGTTCAATGTAATTTAATTTATTTTTAAATTATTTTATTAGCAAGAATTATGAAAATGCATGTTATTTATGAAAATAAATTTTTTTTTAATATTATATTAGATTTATAAAAAAAAACTAATAAGGTACTAACGAGTACTTAACACACGAGTATCCAAAATTTGGATACGATACCGATAAAAAAAACCCTGAATGGTACTTGGAGAAGCATTGGTAGGTTGGAAGAGGATGACTCGGTGGAAAATCTGAAAATGATTCACCGGTTACGAGTGAAGTTGGTTTAGAAGATTAAACTCAATTTTGGTTAGATCGTTGTGTAGGTTACAGCTCGTTAAAAATTGTGGTTCCTTCATTGTTTGTTTTGGAAAAACACAAGGACATTTTGGTCAAAGATTGTTATTGTTTGGTAAATCATGAATTAAAATGGTTTTGGAGATGAAGAACGAAACCTAACTCAGGGGAGTTCAAAGAGTAATTGAAGAAATATATTGATTTAATCTCCTCTGTGAAGAAACAATAACCGGACCCCGGGCAGATTACGGATAACCTGGGGGTTAGATAGATGTTTCCCACGAGGGGTTAGACCCGGTAAAGATGGTTCTGATAACCTGCAAAATAGACACCGTGAGCTTGTCACTGAGAAGGGGGGGTTCCTCCTTGTGACCACCCTCCGGCGTGAGAATCAGACTAGATTGCTCTTTAAATATAAATGTATATTAAGAGATTGCTAGAGCAGATATCAGGTATAATATGATGATAATATGATAAGATGAGATGATCATACCATTTGGGGTATTTATAGCCGAAGGTAGGTTTCCAAGGAGGTGTGGCCGGCTGAATAGTATTCCTGTTCTACCAACTGTGGCCTACGCACGTGCTCTGCTGGTAGTTGGTGGGTAGGCAGCGGTTGACAGTGACCAGGCCTGCTGTGTACTATTCCTTTTCCACCAACTGCCGGCTATGCACGTGGTATGACAGGAGTTGGTGAGTAGGCAGCGGCTAATAGTGACATACAGTACAAGAGCATGCTGCTCGCCATACTGTTGTCAATAAGCTGTCGTATCTTTGGTCAGATCTTTTGCCCATACCTCGTCAGGTACAGTACAGAAGATCTTCCCGTATCGTACGGACTGGCTTAGTTGGGCGGGAGTATTCCCCCTCCCGCCTTTGTGCGGGATTGTTCCCGGCTTTGCTCATTCCTTCAGGTGACACTGAGTGATTGAGAGCTAAGTGCCTTGTGCGTGTAGCCTTGCTGCGCGGGTGGCCTTCCCTGATGGCTTGTATCCGCAGCTGCGGGAACAGGCAGATTACTTCACCATTGGGAGGCATTTCCTGCGGGAACAGCTTGCGTACTGCGTGTAAGGACGTCACGTCTCTGAGCATGGTGGGTCCTGCGGATCCAGTTGGTTTCTGCGCAGACGTCTCTCTTCAAGGTGAGTCTTGCGGGTCCAACTGGGCTCTGCTGGGACCTACCTCTTCAAGTCCCCCCAGTCCAATGTTCTTCTCATGAATGTTTAATAAAGTGAGGTGAACTTTTGGACTTAAGCAAAGGGTTTTGAAAAGGGTTTAGTTTTAAGGTTTTCCATGGGGATTCTTCCCGCGGAAGTCCTTGTCACTTGCAGAAATTCCCGACTTTCCTGCTTGATCTTTGGGTATGATGTGGGTAGGTCTGTAACCTCCTCGCAAGTCAGGAGCGTTGAGTCTCACTTGTGTGGATTCTCCATGAGGTTTTGGTAGTTTTGAACATAGTGATCAATTATGTTAAAACCACCAATTCCATCCTGGAGCTTCAAACAATGTAGTTCTCGACGTTCCCGCTATGCGGGGATGTTATTTCCGTTTCCGCAAGCATTGCCCAGAAGATCCTTCTTGGTTTCAATTCCCTGCGGAGCGCTAGATATGTGAAGGGTTTTGCCTTAACACTGTACCCGCGCTCGTCTTACGGTTACTGTACTTCCAAGGTATTCCTGGCGTCAATTCCCTGCGGGTGCTAGGAATGTGAAGGGTTTTGCCTTAACACTGTACACGCACCCGTCTTATGGTTACTTGGTTGCCAAGGTATTCCTGGCTTCAATTCCCTGCGGGTGCTAGGTATGTGAAGGGTTTTGCCTTAACACTGTACCCGCACCCGTCTTATGGTTACTTGGTTGCCAAGGTATTCCTGGCGTCAATTCCCTGCAGGTGTTAGGTATGTGAAGGGTTTTGCCTTAACACTGTACCCGCACCCGTCTTATAGTTACTTGGTTGCCGAGGTATTCTTGGCTTCAATTCCCTGCAGGTGCTAAGTATGTGAAGGGTTTTGCCTTAACACTGTACCCGCACCCGTCTTATGGTTACTTGGTTGCCAAGGTAAGGGGTATTTTCCCGCTTACTTTTGAATCTTTTTGAAATTTTTTTTTTGAAATTCGAAGAGTTGGTGAAAGGATAAGAACACTCCAAACCTCTGACACGTCGTGCGACGGTTTCTTCTGACTGTGTCAGGACGTGCAGGAAGTTATGGTGACGTGACAGTACATGGTCATTCCAGACGCTTTTTCATGCGCGTGGGCGCGATTTTTCGGGCGCGTGGCCGCGAAATTAATGGTACGCGTCCTTTCAACAGCTGTTGCCAGCTTGCTTTTTGCCACGTGTCATAGTTTCATTGCACCTTCGATTTCTCTCTCCTCCGCATTAAATTCATCGCATTAATTGCGATTAGTATATAAAGGGGGAGAGGGTTCTTTGTAATCCACACTTTCACTCTTCTCTTCATCTTCAAAACGATTTCCGGCGAATACTCACCTTTCAGTCGAGCATTCTCTTGAAATCGTTTTCTTCTTTCATCTGCAAGATGTCTTCTCGTGATCTCGAATCTACAGCCCAGGAGGCTGGGGTGTTCGCCGATGACAAGAGTACTGCTGGCGAGTGCCAGTGTGCTCTGCCTGTCGATTTGTATCAGTACATCGTCAAGAAGTTCATGCTCGAGTCTCTCGAGCCTGAGTTTCCTGAACCCCATCAGACGGTGTATGATGCCCCCAGAGGCAAGATCGGGGTTTATGCTGCATTCTTTGTTTATGGAAATCTTAGGTTCCCATTGACAAAGTTTGTGTACCGTGTCCTGGAGAGGCACGGTGTGCACCTGACCGAGGTGCACCCGATGGCGATCGCGAAGATTCGCCACTTCGAGTGGGTGTGCCGGATTCTGGGCATTGAGCCCTTTGTCGACCGCCTGATGACCTTCTACACTTGGAGGTGCATCCAGGGGTGGTATACCCTGATAACCCGAATCAAGGGTTTGAAGATTTGCGCAACCGAGCGCAGTCTTCGCTCGTGGAAGCGGGAGTTCTTCTACATCTCCGCTCGCGCCATCCCCCTTGCCATGAAATTCAAGAATGGGCAAGCACTTCCCAGCCTTCACGCCTCCAACTACCAGGAGGCGGAATGGTTCTTGAAGATATCCCGAGTCCAATCTCCGGTTTACCGATTTGCGGAGTCCGGGATGGTGATGCTCGGGATGAGCCGGGTGTGGAAGGATGCGGATGCGCAAAAGATCCCAATCGTCCTTGAATACGGTTCGAACTCTGTTCCTTACGGTATGCTTTGTTTCTTTTTGTTGATTTAGAATTTCTTCTAACTTCTTTCCTGTTTATTTCAGAGGGGAACGACTTGCAGTCGCTCATGTACCCGCGGGAGGTTGACAGTCCCGCTCGGATGGGTACTCGCGCTCTAGACGAGAACGAGTTGCCCATCCTAGAACAAACGGCGGATCGGTTCGTGGAGGTCTACCCGCTAGGCCACGAGATCCTGAGCGCCAGGCGGCCAGGTAAGGCGTTATTCAACCCTCGACCCCTCAATGTTAAAACCTCTGCTGGAATTCCTCTAATCGTATGTTCTGATGAGGAATCCGCAGATGGTCCTCCGTTGGTGCGGAAGAAGAAGGCTGCCGGCGGGAAGGGGAAGGAGAAGGTTTCCTCCACTGCCGATCCGGTGCCTCGGTCTGACTCAGAGGCCGAGAGCGAGGAGGTGGCGGGGAACCCGGGTGGTGATAGGACCACTGCTCCGGAGGCTGCGACTGTCACCTCCGGAGAGCCCCGGATGACGACGGTAAGCGGCACAAAGAGGCCGGCTCCATCGGATTCGTCCCCGCCTGTCCGCACTTTCAGGCTCAAGAAAACCCGTAAGTACAAACTTTATTTTTAACTTCATAGCTTTCCATCATTAACACTTATCTTCTTTGTGCAGGCGTGGATGTTGACGCATTCCAGGGTGGAGCGCAGAGGAGTACCCCTCCGCCCATGACGGTAGGCTTGGTCAGCCTACCTGAGGCGACGACCCAGGCGGCCGCGCCTGCGCCTGCTTCCGCTGGTTCAGTTGCTCACTCCATTGAGCCGACTGTTCCAGCTGTGATGACATCACCGCCGGCTGTCAGTGCCATTTTTACCGCATCTTTCACTGAGCCGGCGGTTACTTTTGCTGCGGATTCCGCGGCGGCGACCGTAGCGGCTGTTACCATGCCTCCTCCGTCATCGGCAACGACGGCCGATCCTTCAGGTATGCATGGGGCTTATCGCCAACCTCTGCCTCCTTCCCATCTGCCTGACCTCTTGGATGGATTTCCCTTGGGTTCAGGTGATGGGTTTGGCGGCTATCGGCCTGTTGTTGACCCTACAGGTGCGTAGGGTTCTTTTGGCCGTTTTCATATTTTTATCATCTTTTCCTAACTGCTTTATGTTTTTTGCAGTGTCGGATTCCAATGAAGTGTATGTTCCACGATGGAACATCCGCCGAGGAACAACCCTTCGCACACCTGTGGAGTGCGTGGAGTGGGCTCGTCACGCTGCTCCCAGTGGTGCGTTGGGGGAAGCCATGGCTAGCTACCAGGAGGGTAGGCTAACCAATGAGCTTCGGGTTCTCCTGGCTCGGATGCAGCCGCGCGTCGAGCTGCTTTGTCGTGAAAACGACAAATTAAAAGCAGCTCGTCTTCAAGAAGTAGCTCGGGCGCGGGCTGTCCGGGAGGAGAACGTAAAGCTTACTGCAGCTGCTGCGGAAAAGGAGAAGGCCTTCAAGGCCCTCGAGGTTGAAGTTCAGGCCCGGCTCGAGGCCCGTTCCAAGGCTGCCCAAGCTGTTAATGAACAGCTTCGGCTGGCTAAGGAAACTGCAAGGAACGCAACCGAGAGGGCCACCAAGGCTGAAGCTGTTGCTGAGCCTCTACGCGTGGAGAATGAAGAGCTTAAAGCCAAATTAGAGGCTCTCCATCAGGCTCATGATGCCTTGGCGATGGAAGACGCCAAAAAGCTCCAAGAGATCTTGGACCAGAGGGGGGTGCTTGACCACACTGAGTGGAAGCTAAAGGGCGTCGAAGAGGCTGCGGCTAAAGAAGTGTTGCCAACCTCAACAAGAGTGAAGCCGAACGCGCCCGTAACGAAGCTCAAGCTGCCCTCCAGGAGGCTCTGGTTGCCAAGGAATGGCTTCTTCGAGAAGCGTTGTCTCAGGTATGCTTTTCATGTCTTTGCGCTTTTCTTTGTAAATAGAAAAGGTTCTGATACTTGTATATTTTCTTGTAGGTTGTGCATCGGGTCTTTGCTGATACGTCTTATGACGATGCTATGAGCGCAGCCCTCAACGCTTCTCACGAGGATGGGGAAAAGGCCGGCTTCCTGCTTGGTCTAGGGTTCGTTGAGAAAGGCATCCCGCCTTCCAACTTCCCTTTGTATAATGTTGATACTGAAGCTGTTTACGACCAAGCAGTGAATCAGTATGCCGCCTTCCCGCATCCGGTGGTGGAAAAGGTGAACCAAGTTGCTACTGCTGATGATGGGCTAGCTATCCTTAAAGCTTTCCTTGAACCGTCACGTTCTACTGATGGTGCGGGTCCAAGTGGAAGTGGCCCTGAAGCTTGATCCTGAAGATCCCTTCCCACTGCTAGGATAGATTTAGTTTGTATAGATTTATATTCTTGTAGGCGGGTAGTTACCCAGCCATTCTTGTAACGAATATTATGAAATATAAATCTTTGTGCGGGTAAGACCGCTATTTTCACTGGATTCCTTGCTTTATAAACGTTATATGACTTGCATACTTTAGTTTAAATTAGCAATTTTCCAAGTGTTTAGAATAAGTTAACCTTTGAACGTGGTAGATAATAGGCTGAAGTTTTGCTTCCTCTTTCGTGATTGTGCGGGTAGGACCGTCACTTGCACTTAGTAGGATGGCTAAACTTTACCTACATCTGACCTGCGTGGAGGTTTTCCTTATCTTTTTTGAAATTTCTAAGTGTTTAGGATAAGTTAACCTTTGAACGTGGTAGATAATAGGTTGAAGTTTTGCTTCCTCTTTCGTGATTGTGCGGGTAGGACCGTCACTTGCACTTAGTAGGATGGCTAAACTTTACCTATATCTGACCTGCGTGTAGGTTTTCCTCATCCTTTTGTTAGAAATTCTCTGTTTTGAAAAAGTTAACCGTTCGACGCGCGGTTGTCAATAGGTTCGGTTTCCTCTCATGATTTATGCGGTTAGGACTGGCACTTTCATTTAGTTGTCCAAAGTTTACCTATGACTGACCTGCGTGAAGGTTTGCCGTTTTTTGGGTTTATGCGGGTTTTGCCGCCTTCCCCACGCAACGACTTTCCACGTAATTATGCGGTGAAAACCGGCATATTAGTGTTGAATAAATTAACCGTTCGACGCGCGGTTGTTAATAGGTTAGTGTTCAGTTTCCTCTATCATGATTCATGCGGATAGACCGGCACTTTCATTTAGTGGGATGACTGAACTTTACCCTTCAACTGACCTGCGTGAAGGTTTGCCGTTTTTTGGGTTTACGCGGGTTTTGCCGCCTTCCCCACGCAACGACTTTCCACGTAATTATGCGGTGAAAACCGGCCTATCCGTGTTGAAAGTTCATAAAGTATAAATGTAAAATCATCAGCGTCGATGTTCTAAGGAGAATCATTTCCATTAGAAGTGGCTCTGAGCCTTTACAAATTTGGAATTGATCTACATGCAAACTGTGTAATTGAGCTCCCTTCCATGTTGTTGGGATGGGAGTGCCATCGAGCCGATATGCACCTGGTTCGGGATCTCGTTGTTTGCGCAGTATGTAGTCTCCAACATTGAAGCTGTAATTTTATTCGTGTTTTCCCCAACTGGGGTTCTACACGCATCAGCCTGCTCAGCGTTCATTGCGCCACGAGGTGCGCGAGCGTCCCATCTCTGACAAATGCTTCGACCATGTCCTTTACGTCTGTGCATTCTTCAGTGTTGTGGCCTTTTGTCCTGTGAAAGTCACAGTATTTGCTCCGATCAGCATTGGGACGATGTCGGATTACTGGAGCCTTTGGCCATGGGAGTTCCTCCGTGGCGAATATCTCGGTGACGCTTTTGGTGAGTGGCGTCCATCTGGAGTTCTGGTGCGACTGTACGCTATCCCTTCCGCCCAACCGATGTTGCAAGCCGGATGAGGTGTCAAAGTTTACCCTTGACTGCCAAATGCCTAGCTTCCGTTTTTTGTTTAGTTGGGCGGTGAGGACGTTGTCTTCTCTTGTTTTCTGGGTGTAGAGGTTTGTGCTCTGTGGGAGATCTCTACCCAGTTGCTTCTCCGTTCCGTAAATCGTTTTGCTGCTGTCATGATGGCATCCCATGTGGATGGCATGCCATCTTTACCCGTTAAGGTGCGGATGAGCTCTGGGTCGTTCGCGCCCTGGATGAAAGCAGCGCGAACAAGATCTTCGCTGATATTACCCAGACTTAGCTTCTTTGAATTGAAGCGAGTGATGAAGTCTGGCAAAGATTCATCTTCCTCTCGAATGCATTTGAGGATTGTCCATTGCTCTTCGGTATACTTTCGTTGTTGGCTGAAGTGTTGGCTAAACTTCTGTTGGAAGTCTGCCCAGTCGTAGATGTGGTTGACCGGTAGACGATCGAACCACGCTCTAGCTGGCCCAAAAAGCGTCATTTGGAACATATAACACCACGTAGGTTCCGTCCAATTGCTGACGGTTGCCCCCGCTATGAATCTGTTCAAATGATCATCTGGGTCAGATATACCATCATATGTGCCTATGTTGGACATTTGTTTGGCACTTTTTGGGGCAATTGCTTCCGCAATGTCCCTTGCAAATTTGGACGTTCCCGCATTTGCAACAGTTGGTCTAAATGTTTTGGAGAAGTCACGTGGGCTTCCACCTGTGTTTTTTGGTTTAAAGGCTTCTCCAAAACGCCTTCTCGGTTGGGAGTCCGTTTCCTTACGCTTCCCTTTTGCCCTATGGCGAGGGTTCGCGTCGGTGTCGGATTCCTCCGAGTCATCGTCCAAGTATTCTTCGAATTCGTCAGCCTGTTGGACGGAACGCAAGCGTTCGTCCAACTCAGCTTGGAATTCCTTCTGACGTGCCTCCGCCCATGCCTTAACTTCATCGAGTGTTTGGCGGGGGAGTCTTGTTCGTTTCTCTAACTGGGTATCGGTGAATCCCAGTGAGCGATTATTTACTGCACTTGCCCCAGCTTGGGTAACTGGGGTAGTGTTCGTAAAATTTATTTCACTTGCCCCGGCTTGGGTAACCGGGGTAGTGTTTGTAAAAACTGTGTAGCCGGTATTCCCCCCAGTAGCTGGGGTTGTGGTTACCGGAGTTTCTTTAACCATCTTTCCAGAAGTTCGAAAAAACTGAAAAGAAATGAAGTTCTAGCTTTTATGCACGGATGGCGCCAATGAAGAAACACTAACCGGACCCCGGGCAGATTACGGATAACCTGGGGGTTAGATAGATGTTTCCCACGAGGGGTTAGACCCGGTAAAGATGATTCTGATAACCTGCAAAACAGACACCGTGAGCTTGTCACTGAGAAGGGGGGGTTCCTCCTTGTGACCACCCTCCGGCGTGAGAATCAGACTAGATTGCTCTTTAAATATAAATGTATATTAAGAGATTGCTAGAGCAGATATCAGGTATCATATGATGATAATATGATAAGATGAGATGATCATACCATTTGGGGTATTTATAGCCGAAGGTAGGTTTCCAAGGAGGTGTGGCCGGCTGAATAGTATTCCTGTTCTACCAACTGTGGCCTACGCACGTGCCCTGCTGGTAGTTGGTGGGTAGGCAGCGGCTGACAGTGACCAGGCCTGCTGTGTACTATTCCTTTTCCACCAACTGCCGGCTATGCACGTGGTATGACAGGAGTTGGTGAGTAGGCAGCGGCTAATAGTGACATACAGTAAAAGAGCATGCTGCTCGCCATACTGTTGTCAATAAGCTGTCGTATCTTTGGTCAGATCTTTTGCCCATACCTCGTCAGGTACAGTACAGAAGATCTTCCCGTATCGTACGGACTGGCTTAGTTGGGCGGGAGTATTCCCCCTCCCGCCTTTGTGCGGGATTGTTCCCGGCTTTGCTCATTCCTTCAGGTGACACTAAGTGATTGAGAGCTAAGTGCCTTGTGCGTGTAGCCTTGCTGCGCGGGTGGCCTTCCCTGATGGCTTGTATCCGCAGCTGCGGGAACAGGCAGATTACTTCACCATTGGGAGGCATTTTCTGCGGGAACAGCTTGCGTACTGCGCGTAAGGACGTCACGTCTCTGAGCATGGTGGGTCCTGCGGATCCAGTTGGTTTCTGCGCAGACGTCTCTCTTCAAGGTGAGTCTTGTGGGTCCAACTGGGCTCTGCTGGGACCTACCTCTTCACTCTGCTATGATGAATATGGGCCAAGATGCTTGGCTTTGGAATGACATGAAGTGTAAGGAAGATATTTCCACTTTTAAAAGCTTAAGGTGGGAGATAGATAACATAAAGCATTTGGTGGTCGACATGAACTTTTGGTTGAATTCGGTTTCATTCAAGGTTAATTGTTTTATATGGAGATTATTACTTGACATAATCTCTACAAAATAAGCATTATTGTATCGGGGTATAAACGTTGATGATGACATTTATGAACTTTGTTGTCTATTCTCATAATCATCGGAGCACTTAATGGTACATTGTCAAGTTACCAAGTGGATATGGTCAATTTGTCCAACTTTGATTTGGTGAAAGACTTGTTCAACTAAGGTTAAAAAGGGAAAGGGAGGATGCTTGTTAATATAAGCTATCTCTATGGTGACATGTTGGATGATTTGGAGAACGAGGAATGACAAAATCTTTAAAAAGATTTCAGTCTCGGTGGACAGTGTACGTGGTGATTGATATCAAAGTAACCTCTTTCTTATAGGTAGTGAATAGGAGTCGAAGATCAAGTGTCAATTGGGAAAATTTGTGCAAATTTAACTTTGTTAACTTTCCAGTGTAATTGTTTGGTTGCTTGTGTTTTGTTTCCTCTTGTCTTGTTATTTCTTATTTGTAAAAGCTCCTTGTTACTTGCAACAAGATGCATCTAAAAATCATGTTATCCGACCTATTAAATCTATTTATTTTGAACGAACCTTTAACGACAAGAAACATTGTATTTAGTTCCAATTATTTGTAACTTTTTGACACGATGGATCAAATATTAAATCATTAATACTTCATAATTGCTTAATACTTCCAAAATTGACAACTCTCATACATCCATTTTTCAAATTCAATCTAAAATACAAAGAACATAAATACGCATATTTTATGCACACATACTCAAGAGGGTAGACCAACTCTTCTATAATTCAAAGTTTATCAAATCCTGCAAACATTAATTTATAAAAATTAAAAAAAAAGTCAAATATAACCTAACTATGACATTCAAAATAAAACTTAACTAATAATATTACACATTATAATAATATCGTATTTTCTTTTCTTAAATACAGATTAAAATGTATTAGTCAATAAAATGTATTAGTCAATATAATGCCATCGATGGTAATTTATTAAAATGTATTAGTCAATATAATGTCATTGATGGTAATTTACTAATTTCCCAATCCACATGAGTTTCAAAGTAATTGCTTATATATTCGTCACATTTTATTTCTTTTATTCAAAAAAGTGAAAAACAGTAAAGTAAATGTATTTGTAAACATGTAGAAAAAAATACTCTCCAGGTGGAAAAATAATAATATTGTAATGATTGAAGAGAGAGTCAGAAACATACTGTTGGAACTCAATGTTAATAGAAAGAGCGGTGGAGTTGGCGATGGTTCCGAAGGCAGTATCCGACAACACCATGGTGGTGCCGTCGTGCGACGGCGGTGACACCGCCGTGAGGGCAAAGTCCACTATTCTGACTTGAATCACTTGATCCGGAACACAAGTTCCCGGGTCAGCCGCACTTATACATTTCACCAAATACTGCCGCCCACAAGCGGCTCCGTTGTCCCATATCCCGTCGCCCACGGCGGCAAAGAGATTGCTAGACGGAAACTGGCCCGGGTCGTAGCCGTGCCGTGGCTGTTTCAACGATTAATGTTTTTATTATAAGTTATAACAAAAATAGAGTAAACTATTATGTTCGTCCACATGTTTACTTATATGGACGAAAATAATCAAAGTGAACAAATCACATGGACAAAAATAGCAGTTTGCTAAATAAAATATTGAGTAGGGATAGAGTTGAAATTAAACTAGGGTCTCGGTTTCAAAACATGACTGACTCAAGATAGAGTTTGTCTACAGTGACTATGGTTAACATCCCACTCTAGAAAGATTTACTCAATTATTGAGGTCAGTTTCAAACGTTATTAAGAAAAAGATAAGAGAGGTGAATTACTTACGTAAGAACGGTGGGGCGTATTGAGCGGAGGTGCCGACTTCGCCATGGGAGGGATGGAAGATTGTTAAGAGGAGGAAGAAGGGGAGAAGATGGTTCATGATTTGGACAGCACATGTATTTAGAAAATAAGAGAAATGAGAATGAATCTAATTAGTTGTATATATGAAATGGAGTGAGTCAACGGCTAAGTTGTAACTGAGTTTTGGATAAATCAACGTTTGTAAGGAGACTTTTTTTGACCATGAAATGATTTGGGTAATTACAAGTTGGTTTCCGTTTCTCCATGTTTTCTCTTTGTACGTTATTTGGTCTTGTCATTAGACTCTTTCTTTATGGATACCGTTAAGATTTACTATAGGGCTATAAAACGTACGTTTAATAAATAAAAAACATAATTGTAAACCATTAAACATGTTGACAAGTTAATTCATTTATTAAACCGGTTGTGTTCAGGTTAAATAACTAGATTATATTCGGGCAAGGCCGGCCCAATAGTATTAACGGGTCAAGCTAGGGCTTGATGACTCTAAAAAAGAAAGGCCTTATTTTATTAGAACTTCTATTTATATATTAGGGTTTTTTTTTGTTGTGATATTGATGCAAGATGTCGAGAAGTCAGACAGAACGTGAAAGATTTTGCTAAAATGAAAATTGCAATTAGTTAGCAGTCAAATTAAATTGCATTTATTTGAAATTGGAATTAGCATCTGCTGCCACTATTAATTGCCAGTCGCCTTCAAATTAATTTTCTTGTCTTGTGTGGGTCAAACTTATGGTTGGCAATTGTCAAATTTATAGTCCTCAAATTTATAGTGCCAAACTTACAAGGTTATATAAATTGCTTAGTTTTTGCTACATGGGTATGTTTGGCAAGCAGCTTTTAGAAGCTTCTAGCCACAAGCTTTTAAGAAAAAACTCATTTTCAATAAAAACAGTGAATAGAACATTTGTTTAGGGCTTCTTAATTGAACACTTAAGCATTATAGATTAGAACTTCGTTGAATAGTTAAAAATTTATTACTAATAAATATATAAAATTCAATTGTTGGTACCAAGCTCAGGGAAAGAGGGTTTATATTATTTTTTTTATTTAAGGCCCCACTTTTTAGTTCGATTGAGACCTCCGAAAACCTTGGGCCGCCATTGTATTCGGGTTGACCTGTTTAATAAAGTGGACTGTTAGTTAACCCAAAACTCATATTTTGTTATGTTGTGTTCGGGTCGGGTCATATTAGGAACTGCCACCCCTAAGTAAATCAAGTATCGATTCAATTACACGAAGCTATTAATAATAAACCTTCGTAATTTTTTAGCGTACAAAAATGAATAAGTAGTTGTGGTTTTTGTAATTTAAATGTACGACAGAAACCTAGAGATGGATAGGTTTTTAAGCTTTTTACCTCGTTTTAAACTTGTTTAAGAAAGCTAATTAGCTTATAAACTCTTTACAATAATATAAAATGTTTAAGCTTTACAGATGACACATCCAATTCATAAAGGTTCAAGTGAATATTAACTAATCCATTCTAGTCCTCTCCTAATCCTTCGATTGAGAGCTTCTTCGCTAGTCATCTCTCTAAACAGTAGGTATCTTCAATACAACATCTCACAAGATAAAGGTAGTCATCACCATTTTTTGATACACCATGGTAAGATAGTGTGTATCTTTACAAGTCTTTAAAAGTCTTTAAAGGTTCATTATCTCAAGATAGTAAACCTTCTCAACACTATATGTCAAGATAGTGTGCCAACTCTATCAGCAAATACAACACTAACTCTATCAGCAAATACAATACTATATGAAGATTACTCATTTTCATTTTCTGCACATATTTGATATTTCTCTCTTCAATAGTTATTATTTTACAAACTCAGCGTCATTTTTCCTAAACCTTATCCTATGTTGATAACTTGAAGTGAAAACAGTTTGCAACTCATGATTAACTCACATATAAATATAAACTATTACATAATATAACACAAATCCATATAATTTAATAATATTAATTAGTCCAAATATGAACATGATATCTATCCCCTAAATTATAAAATCTTTTTATATTCACATTATGCAGTATCTGTGTTCACATCATAATGTTCAATTAGCTTAAATTAGAATAATCAACAATCTGAATAGCACCAGATGCAACTTGTGTAATAAAATTAACTGTGCTCCCAAAAAAGAGTTCCCAGAACCACAAATCCAATGCAAGAACAGATGAAAATATGAGCAGTGCCAGAGTTTGATACCGATTTAACCGCCAACCTAAAACTTCTGCAAGTTTCTTCAAGAAAGGTAAAGACTGGCTTGTTAGATTCCGGTTCTTGATTGACCAAGCGGTTACCCATTGGACCCGAGAAGGAACAAGGTCAAATTCGTCTTTTAGCCTCCTTCCCAAATCGGGCATGTGCCCACCCCCGTATAGTATGGCAATCTTGTTATAGCCATTGTTGATTGCAGTTGTGAGAGCTTCGGTTGCGGCTCGGTTTCGCTCACCAATAATTACTGATTTCTCCTCTACATCGGTGGTTACTTGTGTGAAACTGACCATATAGATAGAAACCACACTATGACTAAAAGATTTAATTATTTTAATAATAATCTTGATTACGGGTAAAATGATGTTATGCATTAGAACACTTTGGATCTGGTTGACCGTTACCATTTTAGCTATATTATATTTCACTCGATAACCGAAATCGACCCATTCATAAGTGGGAAAATTATCAAAATATCAATTTTGACTATTGACTTTGACAAAATGGACATTGAATTATTTATTTACTCAAATATCATTTGACTTAATTTTTTAAAATAAGAATATGTTCCAGATAGAAGTCTAACGCGTCATATGAAATGATGGATATCTGTTGCGCCAAAGTTAAACGACCCGAGCTAAGTTGGGCTTGGGTTTAAGCTTGAAGTTGAACGAGCCTGCTTGGCTCGTTTAATCTAATGAGCTGAAAAGAAGCTTGGCTTGTAGCTAGCTCGTGGCTCGTCGATTCGGTTCTTTAATTTGTTATTATTTTTTTTAATTATTTCTATACATATTAAATACACAAAACTATAAAAGACAAAAAAAATATTTCTTTAACACACATTTGTTTGTTTTTGCTGTTTATTTTTACATCAAGAGGCAGATTCAAAATATCATGTGTTATTTTTGTTTCTTTTCAATATTTTTATATGATGTTATATATTAAAACTTGAGTGTAACTTAAACAAGCCAACATGCCAGTTGACGAGCGAGCCACGAGCCAAGCCAACCATGGCCTGGTCTCAGGGTCTCAGGCTCTCAGCTCGTTTACAAACAAGCTTTTTTTCGAGCGAGCCACAAGCTTTTTGAGCAGCCCTACTTCAAGACTCCTATCGCATGATATCTTAGAAATCCATACATTGAAATTAAATGGAACATCAAACAACAAAGAAACATAAGACTTACTCAGATGTTAATGTTTTAGCCAAAAAGACCTTCATTGCAGCCCCAAAATCAAGCCTCGATAGCGCCTCGAGTTCTGGATAATCACCTGGCTCATTACCCACATCAGCACAAAGACTACTGATGAAAAACAGACCAACGAGAGGCATAGGCAACACACGCGAGGCCCATAACAGTTTAGACCTCCACGGACCAAGTTCTTCAGGGATCGAAGTAGCTTGCACCAACGCCTTTGTTGACCTAAAAGTCATATCTCTTGCAAATGTAAAAAAACTCTCACCTTTTTCCATCTGTAAAACATACGCAAAAATTAAGGATATCAAATATTTAACAATGATTAAAGCAAATGACTATGAACATTGAACAGGATTAAACCTGAAGTAACTTGAAGGTTTCAAAGTCCAGGTCAGCATGGTACCAGTTTTCAGGATCATAATCAAGACAATCTAGTTGGAAATCAAGCATAAGTAGCCTCGCCATCTGGCGTTGGATGAATCCTATGATGTTAAAACCCTTTGACTGCGAGTTTGTGTCTTTTTTAACTGCAGACGGGTTTTTTCGGTTTTCTAAACTTTCTCTGCTGGTTACCATTTCATAAAGCACACAATCGTATGACTCGAGTTCTTTTTGTAAGGTTGTAAAGTACCTGTTCATGGTATTTTATTATATTAGCTAACATATGTAAACATATATAAGCTCCTATACAGCTAATTATAAATATGCAGAAGATGATAGGGTGATGCTAAAGTGACGCCATCCAAATCAGTTCACCAGTGTGTCTGTCAGATCATAGTATCATACAGACTGTATTACATCATATGGGTTGTTTGATGATAAATCAATTCTGCACACCAGTCTGTCACATTATACGGGTCGTATGACAAACAGAAAATGGTCATACGGGCCGTATAACTTTGTCTGTGGTCACATCATTCATTTCTGTGTTGTTTAAACACATCATACTAGTCATATGATTTGGTGAGCACCACCTCCTATGGCCCTTTAAGAACCGTATGACCATTTTTTTTGCTTGTCATACAGCTCGTATGGCCACTTCTTGCATGTCAAATGGACCGTATGACCACTTCTCAACTGTCACATGTCCGTATGACCACTTCTCGTATGTCACACGGCCCGTGTGACTACTTTTTGCATGTCATGTTGCTCGTATGAAAAGTATTTGTGGATAGTGTGGTTAGTTAGAGGTGATAAAAAATAAAAAACCGAAAAATCGCAACAAATTGTGAATTCGTTTTCGGTTCGGTTCCTAATAGTATCCGAATTGTGAATTCGGTTTTCAGTTTGACAAATATTTCTTATTCAAAAGAACCAAATTGAACAGAATAAACCAAATTACAACTAGGATGAAAAAAAACATATAAAGCGATATCGGAACCTATAAACAGCGAATTGTGAGTGGTGGTTATTTAGCCTAACCCTCTTTAATAGAATAATTCAAACATCTGATCAACAAATAGACTACAAATTCAATTTAGATTTAGATTTAGATTGAATATTGATATTAATGTTTTAAGAATATCAGGTGAACTTACTCTTTGTCAGCAATGTGAATAGTGGAAACCAAATCAACCTACAAAACAAAGTCACTCAGCATTAAAAGAAACAAATTCATTCTTAGTAATAATAATAATAATAATAATATGTGGATATTCAATCAATTAATTAATAATAACCTGAAGAAAGGGCTGAAGGAGTGACCAAGGGAACTTTTTCCGGTAGCTAACAAGGGCGGTCTGTAACTCACCGGAATCTCCTTTCTTAAAGCGCATGTAATCCGCAATCGAATTGTTTTCCAGAAACCGTTCAGGCGATCCGCCATCGTCTTCTTCGATGGATGATTGAGGCCGGAGACTGTTAGATGGGATTTTGAGGTTGTTTCGTCTGAATCGGTGAAAAGAAGAAGAAGAGTACTTGAACGGAGAAGATGAAGATAATATGGAAAGAGAAGCAGCAGCAGCAGTAGACACCATGACTTCTGCGCTGCTTCAGTTCAGACCTCTATTCTATTATATTCAGTCTCTGTGATAAGGTCCTCCTGATATTTTGGGTATCACTCCCGGCTACCATATTATTTCAATCCAACTTCTTTTTTTTAGTTATATAAACTATTTTTAAGACGTGGCAAATGGCTTGGGTTGGGTTGGGTTGGGTCAAAACGGGTCATGGGTCGGAACGGGTCACTTAAAAAAAGGGTTGTTTTGGTTCGGGTCGGAACGGGTTAGGGTCAACAGGTTCGGGTTATAACGGGTCAAGGTTGGAACGGGTCAAAACGGGTTTGGGTCAAAACCCGTTTAAGCGATTT
Organism: Bidens hawaiensis; assembly: GCF_021521415.1. Classification (NCBI taxonomy): domain Eukaryota; kingdom Viridiplantae; phylum Streptophyta; class Magnoliopsida; order Asterales; family Asteraceae; genus Bidens; species Bidens hawaiensis. The sequence goes on from NW_027505814.1 coordinate 112,957, forward strand.
TTCAGTTCGTTTCAGCGCGTAACAGCTCGTTTAAGCGATTTTTCAGTTCGTTTCAGCACATAACAGCTCGCTTAAGCGTTTTTCAGTTCGTTTCAGCGCGTAACAGCTCGTTTAAGCGATTTTTCAGTTCGTTTCAGGGCGTAACAGCTCGTTTAAGCGATTTTTTAGTTTGTTTCAGCACGTAACAGCTCGTTTAAGCGATTTTTAAGTTCGTTTCATCACGTAACAGCTCGTTTAAGTGATTTTTCAGTTTGTTTCATCGCGTAACAGCTCGTTTAAGCGATTTTTCAGTTTGTTTCAACGCGTAACAGCTCGTTTAAGCGATTTTTCAGTTTGTTTCAGCGCTTAACAGCTCGTTTACTCGATTTTTAAGTTCGTTTCATCGCGTAACAGCTCGTTTAAGCGATTTTTCAGTTCGTTTCAGCGCGTAACAGCTCGTTTAAGCGATTTTTCAGTTCGTTTCAGCGCGTAACAGCTCGTTTAAGCGATTTTTCAGTTCGTTTCAGCACATAACAGCTCGCTTAAGCGTTTTTCAGTTCGTTTCATCATATACAGCTCGTTTAAGCGATTTTTCAGTTTGTTTCATCGCGTAACAGCTCGTTTAAGCGATTTTTCAGTTCGTTTCAGCACATAACAGCTCGCTTAAGCGATTTTTCAGTTCGTTTCAGCGCGTAACAGCTCGTTTAAGCGATTTTTCAGTTCGTTTCAGCGCGTAACAGCTCGTTTAAGCGATTTTTCAGTTCGTTTCAGCACATAACAGCTCGCTTAAGCGTTTTTCAGTTCGTTTCATCATATACAGCTCGTTTAAGCGATTTTTCAGTTTGTTTCATCGCGTAACAGCTCGTTTAAGCGATTTTTCAGTTCGTTTCAGCACATAACAGCTCGCTTAAGCGATTTTTCAGTTCGTTTCAGCGCGTAACAGCTCGTTTAAGCGATTTTTCAGTTCGTTTCAGCGCGTAACAGCTCGTTTAAGCGATTTTTCAGTTCGTTTCAGCACATAACAGCTCGCTTAAGCGTTTTTCAGTTCGTTTCATCATATACAGCTCGTTTAAGCGATTTTTCAGTTTGTTTCATCGCGTAACAGCTCGTTTAAGCGATTTTTCAGTTCGTTTCAGCACATAACAGCTCGCTTAAGCGTTTTTCAGTTCGATTCAGCGCGTAACAGCTCGTTTAAGCGATTTTTCAGTTCGTTTCAGCGCGTAACAGCTCCTTTAATTGATTTTTCAGTTCGTTTCAGGGCGTAACAGCTCGTTTAAGTGATTTTTCAGTTCGTTTCAGAGCGTAACAGCTCGTTTAAGCGATTTTTGAGTTTGTTTCAGCGCGTAACAGCTCGTTTAAGCGATTTTTCAGTTTGTTTCATCGCGTAACAGCTCGTTTAAGCGATTTTCCAGTTTGTTTCAACGCGTAACAGCTCGTTTAAGCGATTTTTCAGTTCGTTTCATCACGTAACAGCTCGTTTAAGCGATTTTTCAGTTTGTTTCAGCGCGTAACAGCTCGTTTAAGCGATTTTTCAGTTCGTTTCAGCGCTTAACAACTCGTTTAATCGATTTTTAAGTTCGTTTCAGAGCGTAACAGCTCGTTTAAGCGATTTTTCAGTTCGTTTCAGCGCGTAACAGCTCGTTTAAGCGATTTTTCAGTTCGTTTCAGCGCGTAACAGCTCGTTTAAGCGATTTTTCAGTTCGTTTCAGCGCGTAACAGCTCGTTTAAGCGATTTTTCAGTTCGTTTCAGCACATAACATCTCGCTTAAGCGTTTTTCAGTTCGTTTCATCACGTAACAGCTCGTTTAAGCGATTTTTCAGTTCGTTTCAGCACATAACAGCTCGTTTAAGCGTTTTTCAGTTCGTTTCAGCGCTTAACAGCTCGTTTAATCGATTTTTCAGTTCGTTTCAGCGCGTAACAGCTCCTTTAATTGATTTTTCAGTTCGTTTCAGGGCGTAACAGCTCGTTTAAGTGATTTTTCAGTTCGTTTCAGGGCGTAACAGCTCGTTTAAGCGATTTTTCAGTTTGTTTCAGCGCGTAACAGCTCGTTTAAGCGATTTTTCAGTTCGTTTCATCACGTAACAGCTCGTTTAAGCGATTTTTCAGTTTGTTTCATCGCGTAACAGCTCGTTTAAGCGATTTTTCAGTTTCTTTCAGCGCATAACAGCTCGTTTAAGCGATTTTTCAGTGCGTTTCAGCGCTTAACAACTCGTTTAATCGATTTTTAAGTTCGTTTCATCGCGTAACAGCTCGTTTAAGCGATTTTTCAGTTCGTTTCAGCGCGTAACAGCTCGTTTAAGCGATTTTTCAGTTCGTTTCAGCGCGTAACAGCTCGTTTAAGCGATTTTTCAGTTCTTTTCAGCGCGTAACAGCTCGTTTTAGCGATTTTTTAGTTCGTTTCATCGCGTAACAGCTCGTTTAAGTGATTTTTTAGTTCTTTTCAGCGCGTAACAGCTCGTTTAAGCGATTTTTCAGTTCGTTTCAGCGCGTAATAGCTCGTTTAAGCTATTTTTCAATTCGTTTCATTGCGTAACAGCTCGTTTAAGTGATTTTTCAGTTCGTTTCATCACGTAACAGCTCGTTTAAGCGATTTTTTCAGTTCGTTTCATCGTGTAACAGCTCGTTTATGCGATTTTTCAGTTTGTTTCAGCACGTAACAGCTCGTTTAAGCGATTTTTCAGTTCGTTTCAGCACGTAACAGCTTGTTTAAGCAATTTTTCAGTTCCTTTCAGCACGTAACAGCTTGTTTAAGGAATTTTGTCTGTGGTCACATGATATCACGTAACAGCTCGTTTAAGCGATTTTTCAGTTCGTTTCAGCACATAACAGCTCGCTTAAGCGTTTTTCAGTTCGTTTCAGCGCGTAACAGCTCGTTTAAGCGATTTTTCAGTTCGTTTCAGCGCGTAACAGCTCCTTTAATTGATTTTTCAGTTCGTTTCAGGGCGTAACAGCTCGTTTAAGTGATTTTTCAGTTCGTTTCAGGGCGTAACAGCTCGTTTAAGCGATTTTTCAGTTTGTTTCAGCGCGTAACAGCTCGTTTAAGCGATTTTTCAGTTCGTTTCATCACGTAACAGCTCGTTTAAGCGATTTTTCAGTTTTTTTCATCACGTAACAGCTCGTTTAAGCTATTTTTCAGTTTGTTTCAGCGCGTAACAGCTCGTTTAAGCGATTTTTTCAGTTCGTTTCAGCGCTTAACAACTCGTTTAATCGATTTTTAAGTTCGTTTCATCGCGTAACAGCTCGTTTAAGCGATTTTTCAGTTCGTTTCAGCGCTTAGCAGCTCGTTTAAGCGATTTTTCAGTTCGTTTCAGCGCGTAACAGCTCGTTTAAGCGATTTTTCAGTTCTTTTCAGCGCGTAACAGCTCGTTTTTGCGATTTTTTAGTTCGTTTCATCGCGTAACAGCTCGTTTAAGTGATTTTTTAGTTATTTTCAGCGCGTAACAGCTCGTTTAAGCGATTTTTCAGTTCGTTTCAGCGCGTAACAGCTCGTTTAAGCTATTTTTCAATTCGTTTCATTGCGTAACAGCTCGTTTAAGTGATTTTTCAGTTCGTTTCATCACGTAACAGCTCGTTTAAGCGATTTTTCAGTTCGTTTCATCGCGTAACAGCTCGTTTATGCGATTTTTCAGTTTGTTTCAGCACGTAACAGCTCGTTTAAGCGATTTTTCAGTTCGTTTCAGCACGTAACAGCTTGTTTAAGCAATTTTTCAGTTCCTTTCAGCACGTAACAGCTTGTTTAAGCAATTTTTCCGTTCCTTTCAACACGTAACAGCTCGTTTAAGCAATTTTTCAGTTCGTTTTAGCACGTAACAGCCTGTTTAAGCGATTTTTCAGATCATTTCAGCACGTAACAGCTCGTTTAAGCGATTTTTCAGTTCGTTTTAGCATCAGATAGCTCGTTTAAGCGATTTTTCAGCTTGTTTCAACACTTAACAGCTTGCTTTAGCGATTTTTCAGTTCCTTTCATCACTTAACAGCTTGTTTCAGCATGTTTTTGTTTCGTTGTTGTCGACATTTCAGTTTCGGTTAATTTGTCGATTTTTTTTTGAACGAGGACAACGGACGAAACGTTTTAGTTTTTTTACATTTTTTATTTTTGTTTTATTTTTTGAGTTATGATTTTTTTATTAATTTTTTTGAATATTTTTTGATGATTTCTATTAAGATCAAAATCCCTCAAAAAAAAATCAAAAAAAACAAATAAAAAATCATAACTCAAAATATAAACAAATAACGAAAAAAGTAAAAACCAAAATATTTTCACCGTTAACCTCGTTCATCAAAAAAAAAAACCCGACAAATTAACCGAAACTGAAATGTCGACGAAAACGAATCAAAAACCTTAATCGACCCGTCTAGTGCGAAAACTCGAAAGAAACCGAAACCCAACCCGTCCAGTGCTAAAACTCGTGTCGGCACGAAAGCTGATCCGAGCCGAAACCTAAACCGATATCGTTCCAATCTAAAACCCATTTTAACCCAAACATATCACTTTTCCTTAATACACTAACCCACATCGACCCATGTAGTTAAATTTGTCAACCCATTTTGACCCAAAAATAAGAATGTGGAATTTCAAGTGACCCATTTTGACCCATTTAATTAAAACCTATGACCCAATTTAACCCATTTGAATTTTAAAACAACCCAAATTGACCCATTTGGAATGGTTTGGGTCAAGGTTGCCACCCCTACTATTTTTAAACGAATAAATATTACACTCTATTAAAATATAACTATCGCCTTGTGTATTACTGAAATCCACAAAATTCAAGTGTTAGATGGATAATTATTTTATGGAAAATCTATTTTAGGTCAAATTGGGAATAATTATCGTGTTGATTTTATTTTGTCCTAAATATATTCTAACGCGTTTGGGTTTGTTTATAGATACCGTGTTTAAAGGGTAGGGACATTGTATCAAGTTTTTGAGTCAGATTTCTTGATCATTAATAATATTGGGTGTTAGCCATATTGTTTGTGTCGATACGTTCATCTGATTACCATAATTGGTATCAGAGCAAGGTTCAAGAAACAACTGATCAAAGATCTCATGAAGATTAATCAGTTGTTGTCCGTGACCAAGGGACTCTTGAAGACCTGAAAGTAAGTATTAAAACTAATCTCAACTACATCGTGGTCTAAAAATAAAAATTGATTTTAGTATCAATTTTGAAAGTGGCGTTAAAACCGAGGAGGGTTTGAATCAATATTAATAATCTTGATTTGTATTGGTAAGAAGCTTCACGTGAAAAAAAAGGCTCGAAGGAAATATTAATTTCCGAAATCAGTTTTAATCAAGTCTGTCACACCCGGCCCTGAGCGGCGGAAACAGCCGGGCGTGCACGAGTGGGGATTGATAATTAAGCACGGGCCATTGCAAAACATTCAAAGATTTTCATTGCGCATGAAATGTTTAATACAAATACATTACATTGTTTAAAGATTACATAAAAACATCCAAGTATAAAAACTGTTGAAGATTTCCACGCCATATCCCCTTTGCGCGGCGGGTACAACCACGCGCATCGAAGGGATAGAACTAAAATCTTCCAAAAAGCTAGTTTTAGATGTTCAGCGTGAGGTGCTCTAAGAGTGACTCCATGCGCTACCTAGTTATCTCCTGAAAGACACGTAAAAATATTTGAATCAGTATAAACTGAGTGAGTTCACAAGTTTTAGTAACTTGATAAATCGTATTGCATCATAATCTCGATACAAATCATTCTGAAACATAATTCTGATAGCATTATTAAACACATGCTTGTTAAAACATAGATCTATCAACATATTCTGATAAACTCGTTGCGCGGTTTACGCGCGAACATTTATGGGAACTGTGCTCGTCTGTGTAAGTGGCGCTGCCACTACGAGCTAAAATAATGTAATACCGTCCCGCGGGTTACGCGCGGACACTTCTGGAAAACTGTGCTCGTCTGAGTAAGTGGCGCTGCCACTACGAGCGAATAATACTGTAATACCGTCCCGCGGGTTACGCGCGGACGTTGTGCCGGAAAACAAGGCGCTCGTCTGCGTAAGAGGAGCGACCTCTACGAGCGGGCTCAAACCCATAGTACTGCCCCATGACCATACTAGGCACTCGTCTGTGTAAGAGGTGCGACCCCTACGAGTGGGCGGATCAAACCAGCAGTCCCTACCCTTAGAGTTCCAATGGTAGAGTGATCACTTACTCGAATCTGGTGCACTAACATTGAAATACCATAGATAACTGTTCGCATTGCTCATCATGAAACATAACTTAAACACGTAATCGTTTGCATAGCTTGTAAGTATACCATGATAAAACATTATTTAAGTACGTGTCCCTCGCCCCGAAAGTAGTTTAAAAACAGTGAACACAGTGAAAATAGGGGCTGTGAGACTCACCTGTGGTTCTTGTTAAGGGATTTAGTCGAGATTCGGGTTTTCTTGGTGTTGGTCTTTGAATTTGAAGGTCTAGAATACGATGAAATAGCAAGAAGTATATAAGAAATAAGAGAATATAAGGTTTGGAAAGTAGATCTCAAGTTTATAACCTCGGCTTACCTAGTAACTGGAACGGAATCGAAAATAATGGATGCTTGGGAGATGATTAGTGCAAGTTTGCAGTTCTTTGAAGTGTGTTTTGAGGGATGATTTAGGTTACATATTTATAGGCAAACTCAAGGGAACACAGTCCCTTGCTTTAGGGGATTGAAATCTTTTCATATCTAAATGTAATGATGATAAAGTATGGAAGTTATTATTATTTACTTAAGAGTGGAGTGGTGGATAAAAGATTTTGATTTGATTTGGACAGAACATGCAGGTCTGGGGTTGGTGAGAATAGGGTGGCTGACAGTTGACTTTTCATGTTACAGTGTGCTTTTTCAGGTACTTTTGTCAGTGTACAGTAAAAAGTGGAAAATCTCTGAAACACGCTACTGTTTCCTTTCGGGCGGGAGTAATCTCCTTATAACTGGAGAATAGACTAAGTGTTCTGCGCGTATAACTTTGTGCGCATAGCTTTCTGCGTGTAGGACATTTCTTTGCTGCGGGTAGATACGTAACCTTCTCGCAGTTAGGGACATTTGAGTTTCATTTGTAGATTCTCCAGGTGGTCTTGGTATTTCAACATAGTGATCAGTCATGTTGAAGTCAATTCCATCTTGGAGCTTCAGACAAACTAGCTCTCAACGTTCCCGCCATGCGGGTAGGTTAGTTCCCCTCCCGCACGCGCATAATTGGTTTTGGGATGCACCCGCCTTAGCCTCATGCATGACGGTCAACCCATTTAGGCAACATAAAGTTTCATGAAAAACATAAGGCCAAAACGTTCACGCATGGCGCATATAACAAATGCTCACGCTGGTTCTTAACATGGTGCGCTCGCGCAGGTTGCACATAACAACTGCACGCGCTGACTAACATGGCGCGCTCGCGCAGGGCGCACATAACAAATGCACGCGCTTAATATTTACAATCACCTAATTATTAGGTTGATTACTTAGCTTATGGGTTTGGGAATTTACCGGTTGTCACATTCTCCCCTCGTTAAACGAATTTCGTCCCGAAATTTAGGAGACGTTGCTGTCAGAAGCCATGCTCTGAAAGAGGTGTGGGTATTTCGTGCGCATCTGGTCTTCTCTTTCCCAAGTGAATTCAGGCCCACGCCTCGAGTTCCATTGAACCTTTACTAACTTGATTTTGCTTCTGCGTAACTTTTGTTCTTTCCAATCGGTTACTGCTATAGGTCCTTCTACGAAGTGCAGCTGTTTGTCGATGTGAATCTCTTCCAACGGCAAAATCAACGTTTCGTCAGATAAGCACTTTTTGAGGTTGGACACATGGAACGTATTATGAACTCCACTGAGTTCGGCGGGTAAACGGAGCTTATAAGCAACCGGACCGATCCTTTCCAGGATCTCAAATGGTCCAATGTAGCGTGGATTCAACTTTCCTCGCTTGCCGAAACGGGGGACTCCTTTCCATGGAGAGACTTTCAAAAGTACTTTATCCCCTACTTGAAATTCCAATGGTTTCCTTCGCACATCTGCGTAGCTCTTCTGTCTGTCGCGCGCTGTCTTAAGGCGATCCCTTATCTGAAAAATCTTGTCTGTTGTTTCCTGGATCAATTCTGGACCAGTCATTTGCTTGTCACCTACTTCAGCCCAGCATAGTGGGGATCTACACTTGCGCCCATACAAAGCTTTGAACGGCACAGCCTTAATGCTTGTGTGATAGCTATTGTTGTAAGAAAATTCAACCAATGGAAGATGAGTATCCCAGCTACCTTCGAAATCGATTGCGCACGCGCGTAGCATATCTTCCAATGTCTGGATTGTTCGCTCGCTTTGCCCATCCGTTTGAGGATGATAAGCCGTACTCATGTCCAGACGAGTACCTAAAGCTCCTTGTAACGATCTCCAAAACCTTGAGGTGAACCGACTATCTCTATCAGAAATGATGGACACTGGGACTCCATGTTTTGAAACTACTTCTCGAATATACAATCGGGCTAACTTTTCCATCCTATCGGTTTCCTTGATCGGCAGGAAGTGCGCTGACTTAGTTAGCCGATCCACAATAACCCATATTGTGTCATAGCCCCCAGGTGTCCTTGGCAGTTTGGTGATGAAGTCCATAGAGATTTGTTCCCACTTCCACATGGGAATTTCTGGCTGTTGAAGCAATCCTGATGGTTTCTGGTATTCAGCCTTTACCTTCGAACACGTCAGGCACTTACTGACATACGTCGCGATGGCGCCTTTAAGATTGGGCCACCAATACAGCGTTTTTAACATCTTGGTACATCTTGTCTGCGCCAGGATGTACGGAATACCGCGTCTTGTGAGCTTCGTTTAATACTTGCTCGCGCAATCCTCCCTTGAGAGGGACCCATATGCGGTTAGCGAAATATAGATTGCCGTTCTCTTTCAGTTCCAAACTTTTAACCATACCCCCAAGGCATTCGTTTTTAACAAACTCTGGTTTCAAGGCTTCTTGCTGAGCGTCTCGGATGCGGGTAGAGAGATCTGCGTGAATGGTCAACCTTAGAGCCTTGACTCGTAGCGTTTTTATTCGCTCCTTCCTACTTAGCGCGTCTGCTACCACATTCGCCTTTCCAGGGTGGTACTTAATTTCACAATCATAATCTTTCAACAACTCCACCCATCTTCGTTGCCTCATGTTTAAATCCTTTTGATCAAATATATGTTGAAGGCTCTTGTGATCCGTAAAGATTACACACTTTGTACCATAGAGGTAATGGCGCCAAATCTTTAGCGCGAAGACAACCGCTCCAAGTTCTAAATCATGCGTTGTGTAGTTCTTCTCATTGGTCTTGAGTTGGCGTGAGGCATACGCTATGACTTTGTCTCGCTGCATAAGGACACATCCGAGTCCCTGATGTGAAGCGTCGCAGTAAACGACGATGTCATCCGTCCCCTCGGGTAAAGACAAAATTGGCGCACTACATAATTTCTGTTTCAACAATTGAAATGCTGTTTCCTGACTTTCGCCCCAAACAAACTTCTTGTCTTTCTGAGTTAGCGCGGTCAGAGGTAGAGCTATCTTGGAGAAGTTCTCAATGAAGCGTCGATAGTAGCCAGCTAGTCCTAGGAATTGCCTCACCTCAGTTGGGGTTTTTGGCGCTTCCCAGTTTTCGATGGCCTTGACTTTGGAAGGATCAACGTGAATTCCTTTCTCGTTTACAACGTGACCGAGAAAGTGAACTTCTCTAAGCCAAAACTCGCACTTGGAAAACTTCGCATACAACTTTTCTTTCCTCAACAATTCCAAAATCGATCTCAAGTGTTGCTCATGCTCGGCCTTGGTCCGAGAGTAAATCAGAATATCATCTATAAACACAATCACAAACTTGTCCAAATATGGTTTGCATACGCGGTTCATCAGATCCATGAATACAGCCGGCGCATTAGTTAGCCCGAAAGGCATCACTAAGAACTCATAATGGCCGTATCTAGTTCAGAAGGCTGTTTTCGGCACATCTTCCTCATGGACCCTAAGTTGGTGGTATCCTGACCGTAGATCTATCTTCGAATAATAACTGGATCCCTGCAACTGGTCAAATAAGTCGTCAATCCTCGGTAAGGGGTACCGATTCTTGACTGTCAGCTTGTTCAGCTCCCTGTAGTCAATACACATTCTGAACGAACCATCCTTCTTCTTAACAAACAGTACTGGAGCTCCCCAAGGTGAAAAGCTTGGGCTTATGAAACCCTTATCCAATAGTTCCTGTAACTGATTGGATAGCTCTTGCATCTCAGATGGAGCTAATCGATAAGGCGCTCGAGCTACTGGCGCAGCTCCTGGGACCAAATCAATACGAAACTCGACTTGTCGCGGCGGCGGTAATCCGAGCAAATCTTCAGGAAAAACTTCTGGAAATTCGCGCACTACTGGTAAGTCTTCAATTCTTCGCTCGTCTCCTTTCTTCTCTACGACATGCGCCAGGAAGGCGTAGCACCCTTTCCTTAGGCACTTTCGCGCCTTTAGGCACGAAATCAGTTTCGTCGCAACTCCCCTTCTTTCCCCTTGAATTACCAAGGTTTCTCGTTCAACAGTGGATCCGAACCTGCTTCTCGTGGCAAATAACTTCCGCGCGGTTCTCGACTAACCAATCCATACCTACCACAATGTCAAAACTTCCCAAGTCTATTGGCAACAAGTTAATATTGAACCCGTGACCTCCCAGGTCTTGTGGAGAGCAACTTCTCGCCCCAAAGTTTTCGTTTGAAGCTTCCACCAAGACGAAGCTGCCTCTTGGAACATGCAGGTCGCGTAAAGGACCTTCTGGTTCTCACTACATCCGCTAATGGAGAGAACTGTCTCCATCTTGTCAATCCAGTTGTAGAGCCCAATGGCCCCTTCGGTTCCCTTGAATGGCCAAGGCTTACAGGCCATGAATGTCTTATAGGAGCATCCTTTGTCCAAGGCTCCTGATTCGGGTTCTGGGGTCTCGTTCTGACGACCCTGACTTGATTCGGCCTTGCTGGCCTCATGTGTTGCGATCGCTTGCGCGATTATTTCCGCGAGTTCCTCGGGCGTCATGGTAATTCCCTTGGCTCTGGTTGGAGGCATTCTTGCTTAAACAGGGTGAAAATATATTAGACTTAGCGCATGTACTCTGAGTACATTATGTTATCATTATTTACTAGACAGTGTGACCCGTGTTCCTAAGTGTGTGTATAGTTTCTTTTGAAAATATTTTCTTTGAAAAATATTTCATGCGATTCCCAACGGTTATAGTCTAGGTTAAAACTTCTTTTCCTAGTTCGCTATAACCAGTGCTCTGATACCAATCTGTCACACCCGGCCCTGAGCGGCGGAAACAGCCGGGCGTGCACGAGTGGGGATTGATAATTAAGCACGGGCCATTGCAAAACATTCAAAGATTTTCATTGCGCATGAAATGTTTAATACAAATACATTACATTGTTTAAAGATTACATAAAAACATCCAAGTATAAAAACTGTTGAAGATTTCCACGCCATATCCCCTTTGCGCGGCGGGTACAACCACGCGCATCGAAGGGATAGAACTAAAATCTTCCAAAAAGCTAGTTTTAGATGTTCAGCGTGAGGTGCTCTAAGAGTGACTCCATGCGCTACCTAGTTATCTCCTGAAAGACACGTAAAAATATTTGAATCAGTATAAACTGAGTGAGTTCACAAGTTTTAGTAACTTGATAAATCGTATTGCATCATAATCTCGATACAAATCATTCTGAAACATAATTCTGATAGCATTATTAACACATGCTTGTTAAAACATAGATCTATCAACATATTCTGATAAACTCGTTGCGCGGTTTACGCGCGAACATTTCTGGGAACTGTGCTCGTCTGTGTAAGTGGCGCTGCCACTACGAGCTAAAATAATGTAATACCGTCCCGCGGGTTACGCGCGGACACTTCTGGAAAACTGTGCTCGTCTGAGTAAGTGGCGCTGCCACTACGAGCGAATAATACTGTAATACCGTCCCGCGGGTTACGCGCGGACGTTGTGCCGGAAAACAAGGCGCTCGTCTGCGTAAGAGGAGCGACCTCTACGAGCGGGCTCAAACCCATAGTACTGCCCCATGACCATACTAGGCACTCGTCTGTGTAAGAGGTGCGACCCCTACGAGTGGGCGGATCAAACCAGCAGTCCCTACCCTTAGAGTTCCAATGGTAGAGTGATCACTTACTCGAATCTGGTGCACTAACATTGAAATACCATAGATAACTGTTCGCATTGCTCATCATGAAACATAACTTAAACACGTAATCGTTTGCATAGCTTGTAAGTATACCATGATAAAACATTATTTAAGTACGTGTCCCTCGCCCCGAAAGTAGTTTAAAAACAGTGAAAACAGTGAAAATAGGGGCTGTGAGACTCACCTGTGGTTCTTGTTAAGGGATTTAGTCGAGATTCGGGTTTTCTTGGTGTTGGTCTTTGAATTTGAAGGTCTAGAATACGATGAAATAGCAAGAAGTATATAAGAAATAAGAGAATATAAGGTTTGGAAAGTAGATCTCAAGTTTATAACCTCGGCTTACCTAGTAACTGGAACGGAATCGAAAATAATGGATGCTTGGGAGATGATTAGTGCAAGTTTGCAGTTCTTTGAAGTGTGTTTTGAGGGATGATTTAGGTTACATATTTATAGGCAAACTCAAGGGAACACAGTCCCTTGCTTTAGGGGATTGAAATCTTTTCATATCTAAATGTAATGATGATAAAGTATGGAAGTTATTATTATTTACTTAAGAGTGGAGTGGTGGATAAAAGATTTTGATTTGATTTGGACAGAACATGCAGGTCTGGGGTTGGTGAGAATAGGGTGGCTGACAGTTGACTTTTCATGTTACAGTGTGCTTTTTCAGGTACTTTTGTCAGTGTACAGTAAAAGTGGAAAATCTCTGAAACACGCTACTGTTTCCTTCGGGCGGGAGTAATCTCCTTATAACTGGAGAATAGACTAAGTGTTCTGCGCGTATAACTTTGTGCGCATAGCTTTCTGCGTGTAGGACATTTCTTTGCTGCGGGTAGATACGTAACCTTCTCGCAGTTAGGGACATTTGAGTTTCATTTGTAGATTCTCCAGGTGGTCTTGGTATTTCAACATAGTGATCAGTCATGTTGAAGTCAATTCCATCTTGGAGCTTCAGACAAACTAGCTCTCAACGTTCCCGCCATGCGGGTAGGTTAGTTCCCCTCCCGCACGCGCATAATTGGTTTTGGGATGCACCCGCCTTAGCCTCATGCGTGACGGTCAACCCATTTAGGCAACATAAAGTTTCATGAAAAACATAAGGCCAAAACGTTCACGCATGGCGCATATAACAAATGCTCACGCTGGTTCTTAACATGGTGCGCTCGCGCAGGTTGCACATAACAACTGCACGCGCTGACTAACATGGCGCGCTCGCGCAGGGCGCACATAACAAATGCACGCGCTTAATATTTACAATCACCTAATTATTAGGTTGATTACTTAGCTTATGGGTTTGGGAATTTACCGGTTGTCACAAGTCAGACGATGGGCGATCAAGCAGCAAACGAAACGAACCCGAACCCGAACTCGTTTCAATGTCCAAAGCTAACAACAACGAACTACACGGTATGAGCTATGCATATGCGCGTGCTGATGAATGTGCATGGCGTGTGGGACACAGTCGATCCGGGTAACGGCGATGCAAAGCGAAACAATATTGCAATCGCCTTGATTTTTCAATCGATACCCGAAGCACAGATTTTACAAGTTGGTAATTTGCGCACGGCGAAAGAGATGTGGGAAGTGTTAAAGACCCGACATCTAGGTGCCGAACGGGTGAAGGAGGCGAAGCTCCAAACCCTAACGTCAGAGTTCGACAGGTTGAAGATGAATGAAACAGGGACGATTGATGAGTATGCAGCCACGTTATCGAGTTACTCGTCAAAAGCCGCCACGCTCGGAGAGATATTCTTGGAAGAAAAAATGGTAAAAAAGTTCCTTACGAGTCTTTCGAGACGTTTTATTCATATAGTTACATCACTCGAACAAGTTTTAGATTTAAAGACGGTTGAGTTCGATGATGTGGTGGGTCGATTAAAAGCCTATGAAGAGAGAATAAAAGAAGACAATCTTCAAACCAAGAGCAGTCAAAGTCGGTTAATGTTCACCAAATCTGAACCATTTAGCAGGGGTCGAGGTCAAGGATCTCATGCTTCAAGAGGACGGGGACGCGGTCGAGATGATAAGAAAGGAAAAGGTATGGAACGAGATTTGTCACATATTAAATGCTACAGGTGCGATGAATTTGGGCACTTTGTCTAAACCGAACAGAAGAAAATAAAACAAATGGTTT
>NW_027505815.1:0-55166 GCF_021521415.1 Bidens hawaiensis
GAGAATAATATATGTACAGTGGAAAAAACATAGGAAAATATGAATATCGCACCGACATGAATTCTTCTTTGAGATGAGACCGAAAGTACAAAATCAATATCGTCAAGATTTATGACATCTTTGCTTTGTTTAACGCGTTACAAGTTGTAACAATCTTTGGCTTGCGGTCAATAATCCTTTATCCAAGAGATTATGTAGAATATCCAGCAAAAAGCACATGAAATCCAAAAACATGGTATAAAAATATTAATAAAAATAGTTATATAATTTCTTCACAAGTATCATCATAAATAATATAATTATTCCAAATCATGCAAAATAATCAGTTACATTGAGTACCGGACGGAATCATGAGAAATATTTGAAGGTAAAAAGTCATCAACTGCAATCTCTTTGATCTCATTTTTCTTATCTTATTATTGTATTTGTCAAGAAACTACATTTTTCACACCAACAGAGAATTAAACAAAATTATAAATTTAATTAAAAGAATTCAATCCATAAGTATACAAACTCTGGATCATCACCACACATTGCTATACTGTTGTCAGATTTTCACCCCTAAATTCAATATTTATTTCACCAAATAATCAGAAGCATTAATCAGCAGTCGAAACGAAAGAAAATCAACTATTATAACAATTCATATTTGTTATACTAAAACCTAAGTTACACATAAAGGTTAAGATTCTTCGAAATCAATCACCTGCAATTCATGGTCGGAGGTTGGGTCTTGATGTCGTATTTAATTTCTAGCATATGATATTACAACTGTGTGATAATTGATGTGTAAAAGAGAAGATGTGGATGCGGGATTTATACCCAATTTGTAGTCTAATTAAAGTAGAGAAGGAGAGGGAACGATGGTCGTAACGGCGACTGAAGCTGAATTGTAACGTCGCCGCTGGAGAATTGAATGTCGCCGGAAGATTGAATGTTGTATCGCCCGGTGCGAGGAGTAATAAATATTACGGTGTCTTAAGAGAAAGAAAAAAAGGGAGATGAAAGGGTGCGGATATGCATTATAATGTAATATAGATTAGTAAAACGTGACTAAAGTTAAATGAGCAAATTTGTAATTATTTTTGAATAAACTAAAACTTTTGCTAAAAGACAAAATTGTTAAAAGACAAAATTGCCACTAAAATATTTTTATGATTATGCATTATGATTTGTACTAAAATCAACAAGTTTGTTACCTTTTTAAAAATTAAGAGGTCCTTCATTCATGTTTTATATATAGTATAAATATCTATAATAGATATAGATAACTAACCAACTTTTATATTTTAATATCTTGAATCATATATCGTAAAGCAATTAAACCAGGTGTTACTAAAAATAGTTAAAAGAACATAAAAACATATTTTAAAGAGCGTTACAAAATACAATATAACTATTTGAAGTGTATCAATTATAAGGGAAAAGTTAAAATTAAAAGGGAGATAAAATTAAGAAGTGTGAGAACGATTTGTGACCACAATTAAAAAACCTTTAAAAATAAATTCAAAAAAACAATTAATAAATCATAACTCAATATATAAATAAAAAATGAAAAAAATTAAAAAACTAAAATGTTTACGCCATCATTCCCGTTAAAAAAAATAAAAAAAAATGACGAAAAGACACAATGCCGAGATCAAAGACACAATGACAAGAATGAACAAAATACACAATTATAACTAACAAAAGACACAATAGATCACAAAATATAACATAATGCCGAACAAAATATAGCACACTGTTAAATAAAATAACACAATATAATGAAAAAAAGACACAATCAATAACGAAAATAAATACAAAACACAATGCTAAACAAAAAGACACAACAACGTTTTTCACTTAACATTGTGTTTTTTTTATTGGAACGAGAAAAACGGTGGAAGCATTTTTGTTTTTTTTTTTTTACTTTTTTCGTTTTTTTAATAAATTTTGAGTTATGATTTTTTTATTCATTTTTTTAGATATTTTTTAAGAGGTCTTTTTGTATGGTTACAAATCTTTCTCATTATTTTCATTTTTGTTCTACTTTGTAGAATAACTTGACACTCAATTATAAAACTTTAATAATAAATAATAATGATAATAATTATTATTATAACAATTATAGAATGTTAATGTTAGTACAGACAAGATATGTTTAATTTACTTTTCTGCTATTGTTTTTATTATCGCTTATATTATTATAAAAAACATATAATAATGGTGTTTGTGTAATTTTAAATTTACTCTAATGATCCACGTTACAATAGCCCATATGGTTTGTAAAACATTAAATGACGCTATGAGGTTGACGAAATCTTTGACGAGGGTTCGATGTGAAGAGAATGATGCTTTCGGGCAGGGACTGTAAGATGGAAGGGGTGCTTCTGTGCTATAGATTACCCAAACACGATATACAACCACATTTTCACACAATACTATTTAAAAGGGGGCGGAGATGCTTCTAGAAAATACCCAAACTGTCCAGCGGCTATAAAACGGTTACCAATATATTCATCGCGAACTCGAGGATGTCCCTTTCACTCTAAGTAAGATGGGTAGAGGGACGAGATAAGGGCGCTTATGAACGGTCGGTCATGCAAATGTGGATGCATGCTGGTTTGACATAAAGATAGTAGCGATCAAACATTTATTATAAAAGTTATATTTATTTTTTATAATAAAAAACGCAGTATCAACAATAGCATGAGAGTAATGATGTTTAAGGTTGGAGATCTTAAGGTCTTAGGTTCGAAACCTGACTTAATGGGGTTTCCCTACAATGACGGGTTTCTTTCTTGATGATGTTTTTGGGTAAGTCAGGTCTGGCACGTCAATATTAGTATTAGCGGGTGACATCTCATCTTACAAAGACTCACTCTCTGGTAATTAGTTGTGCATCATTAAGACATGATTGGGCTTTTGATGTCTAGGTCAGTCTAAGTCAACATTCGCTTTATTCAAGATTGTCTTTCCCTGCTTGTTTGCTTTCAAACCTGCATTTATTTCTATCTGAGTGTCCTCCTTTCCCGGGTTGCTAACGTCATATCAATCCCAACCTCAAAATATGGTAGACGTTTAAATTGAAAACTGTGGATCTATCTTAAACTATAAGGTTTTTAACATTAGTATTTTAATACATTACTAAATTTAAGCTTTAGCTTATTTTTAAAACTGCGAATATTAAGCAACTGGTAAGGATTTAGAGAAAATAAGAACAAAGTAAAAAAGAACTAATATTAATAGGCTATGGACTCAATTACTTGCCTAGATACAATCGAACCTACATTAATTATCTCATTCCAAATGCTCGAATCTTGCTCCCTCTTTCACCTAGAGAAACATGTTTACCATCGACCAAGTTGTATCCATACTTAATTACTTAGGTTATGTGTAGTGGGGTGTTACAAATTGAGAGTGATTTTTGACACAACGTCACATCAGCAAATAAGGAAGTTTATTATGGTAGCATTTATCATCACTAGGAAAATGTTTACAACAGGGGATTAGTTTATTATGATAGGATTTAACATCACTAGAAACATGCTTACAATAAGTGGTGGATCTAGAAGAAAATTTTGAGAATAACCCAATTTATTTATTTTTTTGTCGTACATTGATACAAAACCATATATGAGAATTCAAGATCGAGTCATTACAATTTATGAGTGGAAAAGTAGGCCCCTAACATTTTAATTTTAATTGGAGTTAATATCTAATGACTCTAGTTGTTTTTAACATTATATTGACCCCGCTTTGTTTTGAATAAAATTTATGTTGAAGAGTAGCTTGACTATTTTTAATAAAATTTATATCGAAACGTATAAAAAATTTAAGCACATCATAAGTCGTAACTATAAAAAATCAGGTATAGAAAACACTATATTTTGAAGTTATAAGCTAATAGCAAAAATAAATACGTTAAATTGTGGAAAAAACAAAAACTTTTAACAACAGTACATTAATATATATGAAAATTTATTTGCTAGTGAATTAAAAATGCATAAATAAAACAATAAAGTAAAAATTTAAGGTAAAGTTAAAATACAAAGGACAACAAAAATGAGAAGGGTGAGAAGGAATCTAGTCCATTGATCTTAAATTTGAATGATTAAGATTAATTTAATAAATAAAAATTGATGAAAAAGGCATGAAGGTAATAACCCACATTTGTTGACTTTCTCTCTCCACATACACGGCACATGTCAATTCCCCAATCATTTTAAAATGTCCATAACTTTTTCATACGACATTATTTTTTTTTTTTTAAATATTCACCATAATAATAAGCGTTTTTTATCTTTAATATGAGTATCATATTTTTATATAAAAATAAAATAAAAATTAATGAGTTTTTTAATTGTGTTTTTTTGTTGTTCATCGTGTCTTTTAGTTGAGTTTTCATATGAATTGTATTATAGATTTTGATCATTATATTTTTCAATTGTTACTCATATTAAAGACAAAAATTAAAACAAAGATTACGTCATTGTGTCGTTTTGTTCGTCATTAACTTTTAGTCATTGTGTAATATGTTCATTGTCTTTTATTCGTATTGACATATGAAAAATTCATTTAATTTGAGAAAAATAGTATTGCGTTCATTGTATATTACGTTCAAGTCATTGTGTAATATGTTGTTTCCATTGTGTTTTACGTTTCAAGTCATTGTGTTATATATATTCACCATTGTGTCTTACGTTTTAGGCCATTGTGTATACGTATTCACCATTGTGTTTTACGTTTTAGGTCATTGTGTAATACGTATTCACCATTGTGTTTTACGTTTCAGGTTATTTTGTAACATGCATTAATCATTGTGTTTTATGTATTAGATAATTTGTTGTTATTTTATCATTATTTTTACATATTATTATTATACAACGGTGTTATTAGTATTTAAAAAAACATAATGATGAGTTGAAATAAACAATGACTAAAACACACAATGACGAAAAAAGAAAAAATGATAAGCGAAAAGACACAATGACGAAAAAAGACACAATGGTGTGCGAAAAAACACATGACGAAAAAAAGACACAATGGTTTGCGAAAAGACACTATGATGAAAAAAGACATAATGACGAAAAAAGACACAATGATAAGCGAAAAGACACAATGGTGTGCGGAAAGTTACAATGACGAAAAAAACAATGGTGTGTGAAAAGACATAATGACGAAAATAGACACAATGATAAGCGAAAAGACACAATGGTGTGCGAAAAGACACAATGACGAAAAAAGACACAATGGTGTGCGAAAAGACACAATGACGTGATTTTTGTTTTAAATTTTATATAACAAAAATCATACTCATATTAAAGATAAAAAAACGCTTGTTATTATGATGATTTTTTTTAAAAAAAATCATACGAAAAAGTTATAAACGTTTTAAAATGATGGGTGTATTAGCATGTGTCTTACATGTGTAGAGAGAAAATGTGTATAATTACCTCTATAACATTTTTCTTTTAGTCTCTACTTGACACATGTCAATTATTTATGAATTCTAACACTTCAATATTGTGCGTCGTTCAAAAAAAAGACATTTAAGTAATGTGCGTCGTTCAAAAAAAAGACATTTAAGTAATGTGTGTCAATTATTTCTTTTGTTGGTAGTTCAAAAAAAATCAATAGTAAATATACGTCGTTCTAAAACTAATCAATATTAAGTTTTGTACATTTTAAATTTACTCGAAACTCGAAAGTAAAATGAAAGACATTTAAGAACAAAGAAAAACTTTTACTAGTTTTTACTTTTTACCTCATAGAATTGGAAAGACCCTAGACCTTATATAACTACAAAACAAAACACCTTTTTTATCTTTACCATCTTCTTCATCGTGCAAACTATGCCCGAAAAAAATTCGATGAAAACCTCCTCACTTTCTCTCTTCATACAAAGTTTACTTGAGGGTATCCTAATATTTGCTAAAGGGTAACATAATTAAACTAATTTTACACTTCGCCGTGAAAGTTGAAGAATAACCTGGCCAACCCCTGGATTAGCCGTAGATCCGCCCCTATTTACACTGCCGACGAAAAAAGCATCTAGCCCTAAAAACATATTAGATGTGTAAGGCCTCGATCCCGGTGCCCTACTTTGGACGTTGGATTTACTCATAAACACAGTTCTAAATATTATAGTTAATTAAAACTTTTGCGGAACAATATTAAAGGTCAACCATTCATTACAAAACATTCTTAACTTGTCTTTTAAAACATAATATAAATGATAATATCAAAACATCATGACAAATCTTCAGATGCCGGCCTCTTCAACATTGTCGTGTGTCCCGCTCAAACCAGTTGTCTCAATCTGTTAACCTGCGTGCATACTAAAAGTCAGCTACGCTGAGTGAGTTCTAGTTAATAAGATAACTTACTTTAAATACAAATATACGTGCCCGAAGGTACGCTTTACATACTTAACCTGTTCATCATTCTTTCATATACATCCATAACTAACATTACATTATAAAGAGCATTCGCCCTACATACCTCGGATATTATTAGGGTCCGGTACCCTCCATCCTCGGATATTATTAGGGTCCCCGTCTCCCTTTTTTGCCTACTATCATGCCATACCTTTCCATCTATATATTTTTATGTTTCATACGTACATACATCATTCATCCACCACATATACAATCATATCATCTAAAACATCACATGAAAGTGCATGCAATATCCGAAGATCGTTCACGCACCGACAAGCTTTCATTCACATTTAGATATACATAAATAACATAAAAATCATGCATGACATACACTTACCATTTAAGGTAAGTGTATTAACTATCACATCGAGTATGCACACAGCCCCGAAAACATAACAAGGAATGGGGCTAGAAACTCACCTGAACTCGGTTACGTTCACCGTTTATGGTTATTCCTTTCTTGAGTTGTGCACGACTAACTGTATAACAATTACACGTATAATTTATCTATCACTACCCATAATGTGTCTCTATTTTATTTATAACCCCCAACGAACGGGGTCCGGGGGCAGCGCCCCTGGCAGCGGGGTCTAGGGGCGGCAGCCCTAGTAGGGTCCAAGGGGCAGAGCCCCTGGCTGGGGTCGATTCTGTTATTTTATCAAACTTCTAGTTCGGGGTCGATTATTAAACTTCTAGGGCTTCTTTGTAATTAAACAATTCTTTTCTAAGTCCGGGGACCATTCTGTCATTTTATTAAACTTCTAGTTCGTTACTTGGTTCTTAACGAATTGGGTATCATACGAACTAGTTCTTGTAACGAGTTGGACCTTATGACGAACTGGTCATTTTAACGAATTGGACCTTATAACGAACTGGTCCTTTGACGAATTGAACCTCGTAGCGAATGACCCCTCTGTAATGAATTGGACCTTCTAGTTCGTTATCTCCTTTTAACGAAAGGCCATAACGAATTGGGGTTAATTCGTTATCTTTTCCTTGACGAATTTGGATACGAACTAAGCCTAGTTCGTTAAGCTTCCGTTAACGAATCAGCTGACGAATTGCCTCTAGTTCGTTAACTCTCCGTTAACGAATTAGGGTTAGGTAAGAGAATGTCGGAAACATTCTCTAACATACTAACCTCGTACATGCCGCCTTTCCGGCGCCGTCACCGCCGGAAACCGGGCTGATGGCCGAAAAAAACGGGTTTCAACACCATTTTCACCGTTTTTCGTCCCGTTTGATCCAGATCTGAGCTAGGGTGATCCATAGGCTTAAGCCCATGGTCTTTCCTTCTTTCCTTCCTAGACCAAGTCCATAACCCATACCCATTTAATCCAACACTAGCCCGACTCATAATAACTCATGTTTTCATTTTATTAACCGAAACTCGAAAACAGGATGTTACAAAATGGGATCCATTTTGTTAGTCCATTACCATCTTTATCTTTATAATTACACTAAATATCGTTACATTTTTCTCTCTTCTTTAATTAAATAATATTTTTATATATACATCATTAACTTTTCTCTGTTTTTCACTCACATCCATTTCCAATAACTATTAAAAATTAAACAGGAGCAAACAAAGTTTCTCCAAATTTATAAAAAAATATATTATATTTATCTCTTTTCCACTCACAAATATTCTTAACCATATCCTATAATTAGAAAATTTCCCTCACAACTCTTTTGGGGACGGGCAAAGAATGCTCTAACGTCTAATGATTATTATCATGCTCTTACAAATAGTCTTAAGGAAATTAAAGTAGAATAGAGGTTACAATCTTAGACTTGATATATATGTTTGTAGTTCGCTGTGAAAATATATATTGTATTTAACTTTATTGTAATTACATCAGTACTAATGTTCTTATGATCTTATAATTCAGTCTCAACACAATGTGTTTTGCCCGTTGGATATTCCCACAAATTCCAAGCATAAGGTCTTCATTCAATGATCCATAGATTGGAAAAGTGTCCATTATATCATGCCATCACAACTGACCCATAAATACACACATGCTGGGTACATAGTACAAGAATTTTGGGACAATTCTAAGGGATACAAAGACCAGGACGGGAACTTAAGAATTACAACAAAGGCGGATAAGAAGAAGCTGGTGATTGTAGAGGCTGATATCAGACGGGTTATTAATACTAGAGGGGTGCCCGCGTAATGCAGCGGGGCGCACGCGCAAATTTACATTGAACGAATAGTCCATGTCGGTACATACGTCACCTGATGACAGTGCGCACGCAGCCTGAAATTAGGTGCGTAACTCGTGCAAAGCCAGTTGCATGTAATCGAAGATTGAACACGCGTAACCAGACGGGAATGCACTTTATCGACATTAAAACATGCTTAACCAACACCTAACTCATGGTGATTAACGGTTTAGGGTGCTGGGTTGATCGTTTACCAAGATTGGGTTTTGTGCGTTACGTGGTGCTGGACTTCATTGGCCCCAATACATGTAAACAACGGTATCTGCGTAACTTGTAACGAAAATAACAAGGAAAACCTTAAATATACAGTAATTTGGAATAAATCATTTTTTTAAACCAATCCGTTTTGGCCCCAAACCCATTCTGATTCGACAACGTTCTGACATGGTCCCTTTCTACTCGAACCCGAACCAAATTAACCATTTTTTGTATCGACTCATTCCGACCCTAATGTACTTTTACAAATGACCCATGCTCACATGAGTCAAACTATTACCCGGTTCTAAATGGTAAGCGCGTAACATGCTAACTTTTTAAAACTAAAAAAACTATAGCAATATCATAATCAAATTAAAGAGAATAAAATGTTCGTTTTTATGATGTATTTTTTTAAATATTAACGTTTGAAAATATTATGACAGCTAAAAAAGTCGTGGGGTAGTTAGTTTTGAATTAGCGGCCATATGTGTAACTATTATTAAACTTTACAAAAAGGTAGTGAAGTTGAGGGACTAAATTTTTAAATATATTTTGAAAGAATGAAAGGTAAGTAACATATTTGTTTGTAAAGACCTTACTACCCCTAATGTCTAAATTTTTGATGCATTATATGTTGTATATAAAGCAATGGATTTGGTACCTCTTAAAATTTAAAAGGTCCCTAACTCATGCATTATATATAGTATAGATTAAAGACAAGTCTACTGCTTATGGTGAAAAGATCAAGAAAGAGAATGTTACAGAGGCAGTGACACATAAGGTATGACACGGAATTGGGAACGTGGAAGTATCTTCCACAATTTTGGAAGTACTTGTTTCAAATCTTCTCTCACTGCTTATCGGATCTTAAAACAGGCTTTGATAGCTTAAGGACTGATTGGTTGGGGGTGATAACCTGTATGATTGACGAAATTGAGTACAATTACTCCAAGTTCCTCCATTCATGTATGCATTCAAATGCCAAGTCAAACAACAAATGGCTGTTGTACCACAGATTCGTGTAGATGATTTGATGCCAGAAGTGTCAAGGCCAGTTAATAAGAAAGAGTATGATGACAATGAAGAAAAGATACCCCAACTGAGCCTCACCATGCTTGGATGGTAAAGGAGTCAGTGTTTGATTCGTTATTGAAGAAGCTGTCAAGGCAAGGATATCAGTATTTTGATAGAAATCCCTTGACCAAGTTTGGTATCTTTGCAGAGACTATGGATGTTACTGAAGAAGAAGGAGAAGAAGGATATGTGGGGAAGCAGATTGGGGAAGAGTCTGATGATGAGACAGACTCGTATGATGATTTGTTAAAGGCTGCTAAGAAAGAAGCCGAGAAGAGGAAAAGGAAGGCTGGTAGCAAACCTCCTTCAAGTGAGCCTTCCCAACAGGAGGAAGAAGAAGAGGCTGAAAGACCTCTAAATAGAATAAGGAAGGTGGGGGGCTCCAAGAATGCCTACGCCTTGGTTATAAGACTGTCAAAGAGCCCTGGTACAAAGACATCCACACCACCGCCCAACACCTCACACCAAGACCCATACATCGCCTCACCCGCTACCATGAAACGCCATATTGAAGCTATGAAAGGGAAACAAGTGAAGGTCCTTAGAACCAAACCTCAAACCAAACCCTCCAAGCTTATCCTACATGATTCTCCCAAACCTAGTCCCGAAGCCTTCCCTAAACAAAAACACTCACCCGTAGACTTCCCAACCTCCCTAAACAACCCAAAACCTCACCACCATACTCCCCACCTAGATCAACAACCCTTAGGGTCTCATCATTTACAACCTTACCACTTACCACCTTCGTCTAGACATCCATATTCACATCCTCACCCATTTCCCTACAACTTATCATACCTATCCCTACATCTTCCCAAGCACAAAACCAAACCTTACCACAACCTCAAACCCTACCATTAACCTAAATCACTTTCTACCAAACCCAAAGCATAACCATGTCTATACAATTAACCACCCAACCTACCCAATCATACATTTCACCCTCCACTAACCGATCAAAGATCCTAACCCAACCCTTTTGTGCAGTGTCAAGTCTCAAAAGTCTCTGATGTTCATGCATCCTATCCTGGAAAAGATCATGGCATTCGATAAATCTAACAAAAAGAGGGCGGAGGAGAAGGTGATGATTGAGTTTGGAAAGAAATAGAATGGTCTGATGGAGCAATTTGAGAAGGAGAGGGTAGTAGATAAAGAGAAGTCGGAGATCCTAAAGAAAGAAACGACTGATGATAAAGGGAAGATCACAAGACATGAGGTCCTAATTGCAACCCTCTAGTCGCGAGTGGACAATCAATACACATTGTTGAACAATCAATCATTGTCCCTCGCTGAACGATCTTCGAAATTTGTAAGATTGGAGTTTCGAGTTTCCTCATTGGAAAATGATCTCGATTCCTTAAATAACATTGAAGCAAATCAAAGGACAGAGATCACCCAACTCAGGGCAGAGGTCGAGAGGTTAAAAGCTGAGAATAAGGAGCAAAGTAAGTTGAATAAAGCTTAAATAAAGATCAATGAAGACCTAGTGGGAAAGTACTAGGTTGCTTCTGAGATCATTATCTTATCAGATCAGGACACTGCTGATCTGAAAAGGTGAGTCAAGAAGGTGTTTGGAAGCTGGGAGGATTCTGACAATGAATATGGTGAGAAGAACAAAAAGGTGGGACAATCTGATAGGGTTGTCCTAGTCAAACTGGTGGAGTTGTTGGTAGTGATGCTGGTGGTGCGGGTGTTGTTAGTGGTGGTGGTTTTGGAATGGTGATATATTTGGTGATGATGATGATGAGGAAGACAGAGAAATAAAGAATGATGACGAGTCAGACAATGATGATGATGACTACTCTGACAATAATGATGATGATGGTGTTGGTGGTGATGGTATTGGTGGTGGTAATGGAGCTAGAAACCAATCTGCTTCAGAAGATGATGTTGATGATACGCCTCATGATGATCCGTCTACCAGAGATGCAGCCAAGGAAATAAGGGATCCTAATGCTGAGCTGGAAAGTGACTTTCATGATGTTTGTGGCTCTAATATTTCTACAAGTACAAATACACAAGCAAGAAATTAAGACTGGGACTCTGACTAAAAGGATGATTATCTCTGCTCCTTTCCATTTAATCAAGTTAATAAGGCTAGTTCATTGATCCCTGCAAGTGTTGCTGCTATTGCTGCTGATGATCCAGTCTCATCTGCTGCCGTTACTGCTGTTGTTCCCGTTGCTACTGCTGAAGCTGCCCCAAGTCAGATGTCGAGAAAAATAAAGTGGCACTGCGTTGACAAGCGTGAAAGTTTTCGATGCAGAATTGTTCCTTATCATAATGAGTTACTCATATGTATTGCAAATGGCATGCCGATAGCGAAAGTTGGGCCATTCGTCATCAAAACAGGGACCTCACCTACATGCATTAACTGAAATGCATACGTTGCCCCCACTTGACATGAACTACTTTATAAGGGCAGCGGGTGATGGTGTTGATGAGAAAGGGCTTGAGGGATGGTTCAAAAGTTTCCTACATAAGGAGGCAAAATATGACTTCTCAAACTTCAAGCTCAACATGGGGAGGTCATATAAGAATCCCACTGAAACTTATCCTGTAACGGGGATACGAAGGAAGATATGGAAGTACAAGATGCCAAAAGACGGGCGCCCAACTTATCATGAAGAACCTTTTGCGCCCGAAACACTTTCAGACTTCACTTTTTGGCACTTTGATGGCGAGACTGGTGAAGCAGTAATTTATTGCAAGCATATGCGATCTTTTCGTTTCTTTGATGAGCATGAACTGATGGAATTCAACGAAGCCGACATCATGAAGCTGTACAAGTCTCCTCTGCACACGCTTGAAGATCTAGCTCAGCCAAACATCGATCGAATAGTTGAGAAGTTCAACAAGTTTATACGTTATCTTGTTGGAAATCAACTAATTGATCATGCTGATACATTCGAGTACAAGACTGATTAGAGACAGAAGCTGCAAATAATACTAAAGACTAGAGGGAGATCGTAGAGCCTATTTATGTGATTAGGTCTTTTGTATTATTTAGCTTAACTATCGTTTGTATTTCCTATGCTTTCGTTTAGTCTTTGATGTATATTTGGGTCCGAGACCATGTAAACAAAGCCCATTTGTAACATCCTAAATATTATAACGTTAAATAAAGAAAGTTACGTTTATTGATTTCGCGTTATTAAGTAAGTAATACCGAGTAAAGAACGGATCATGGACTTGGATTAATTAAGATTGATTAAGGGTAATGAGCCTTAGGTCCATGGGCTTTAAGGGATATAAATACCCTCTTAAACCACCCTTAAACCCTAAACCATCATTCATTTCCATCTAAATCTCTACACACTCAAAAACAC
The DNA here is from genome assembly GCF_021521415.1 of Bidens hawaiensis. Lineage (NCBI taxonomy): Eukaryota > Viridiplantae > Streptophyta > Magnoliopsida > Asterales > Asteraceae > Bidens > Bidens hawaiensis. The sequence goes on from NW_027505815.1 coordinate 13,256, forward strand.
ACACATACACCACACCTCATACGGCAGAGAGAGAGAGAGAGCGGATTCGAGTCCAAAAATCAAGCCGACCATTATTAGATCTTCGATATACGACCTAGATACAAGATAACCACGCAAACCGAACACATAAAGGTAAGATTTCGATCTTAAAGTTCATGTTTTTATAGACGGTTTGCAATGAAACTTGAAACGATAATAGATCGGATCTAAACGAAGCGTAAAGTAGCGAACTTGATGCTAGAACGAACCTAATAAACCCATAAACATGTACGGTTCGTTTAAATTAAACAGTAGATCTTGTATTGAACGTTCATGAAATTAAAGGTCCAAACTTTACGTGTTTTCGGGTCAAATCTTGTCCAAAAACGACCATAGGAATGATCGCGGGTTAGTCAAATACCATACCCATGGATCTCTCAGTAAAACGATGATGATTTTGGGGGATTAAGATTGAACAGAGGCGCAGCTGGGCAACTTCGCCTGCAAGCTTAAATTCGCTTGCAAGCAAGTTCGCCTAACTGATAACTTCGCTTGTTGACAAGTTCGCTTATGATTAGCTTCGCTGGACCCCAAGTTCGCTGATGTTTAACTTCGCCAAGCTTAACTTCGCCTGAGTTAAGTTCGCTGAATGCTTAACTTCGCCTGGTGATAAGTTCGCTTAATGTTAAGTTCGCTTAATGTTAAGTTCGCTCAACACTAAGTTCGCTTACAGTAAGTTCGCTTAATGTTAAGTTCGCTTAATGTTAAGTTCGCTTAATGTTAAGTTCGCTTAACACTAAGTTCGCTTACAGTAAGTTCGCTTAATGTTAAGTTCGCTTATTGTTAAGTTCGCCTAATGATAAGTTCGCTGGAGTTAGCAAATTAGGGGCTGCCGCCCCTAGACCCCGCTGCCAGGGGCGCTGCCCCCGGACCCCCGTTCGTTGTGGGTTATATAAAGATAGAAATACAACAAGAGTAGTAGTAGTTAATTGATGCATGTAAATATTATACAGTTATCCGTGCACAGCTCAAGAAGGGAATAACGATTAACGGAGAGCGTAACAGGATTCAGGTGAGTTTCTAGCCCCATCTATGTGTTATGTTTTCGGGGCTGTGTGCATACTCAATATGTTTGTTAATACGCTTATCCTAAGAGACAAGTGTATGCCTTATGTGAATAATGTGAAATGTATGAATGATTGCTTGATGGTACGTGAACGATCTTCGGATATTGCACGTACTGTCAGGTTGTAGCGATATATATAAGGTAAGTAAGATATGTATGCTTATGTGTATGAACGTGATAAAGTTAATAAAAGAAGGAAAGGATGGTTGTATGGTTACGAAAAGGGTACCGAGCCCTAATAATACTCGAGGTATGATGTATGGTTGTATGGTAACGAAGAGGGAATCGAACCCTACTAATATTCGAGAAAAGAGGGTACCGAGCCCTAATAATACTCGAGGAAGGAGGGTACCGAGCCCTAATAATACTCGAGGAAGGAGGGTACCATGCCCTAATAATACTCGAGGAATGTAGGGCGTAATGCTCTTTATAACATAAGATATAAAAGCAAGTTAGTACAAAAGAAAGTATGAAAGTATGAAAGTATGAAAGTATGATTGAAAGAATATAAGTTTATGTGTATTGTATAATGTATGATTAACTAGAACTCACTCAGCGTAGCTGACTTTTAGTATGCACGCAGGTGAGTAGGATGAGGCAGCTCGCTTGAGGAGACACGTGGCACTAAATAAGAGGCTGGCATCGGAAGACTCAAGACGTTTAAGTTTAATGTTTTGTTTATTTTGAAAGACAAGATGACGTTTTAAGATAAGATGTGTTTTGTTATGAAATGTTTTATGAAAGCTTTTATATTTCGCGAATGTTTTAATTAACTCTGATATTTAGAACTGCGTTTATGAGTAAATCCAACACGAAAGTAGGGCTACCGGCAACGGGGCCTTACACCATTTGGGCCCATAAAAATAAAGATAGATGCATGGCCATGCTTCTAGTATAAATAGTAGAAAGCATGGCATGCACAAACAAGCTTTTGAAGAACCACTCTCACCAACTCCAACTTTCTCTTAACTTTATCTTATGTCTTACCAAAAATAGCAAATAACTCAAACACTACAAGATCCGAGATCTTGTTGGTTGTAAGATATTTTCTCTAGCTTAGAACCTGGATTGATACAAGAACTAGTTGTATGATCCATTCTAAGGACCTACAGATCCAGAGGATTCATACTGACCCTACGACCCTCGATAATAAGCGTATGATTTTCAAGAGTTTACTCGGTAATTCAGTTGGCAAAAGACCCGTCCATGAAAACCAAACCCTAGCCTATCACGTCTCGATATTCGAACTTAAAATCTAGAACCTTCCTGCGAATTGAATGTTGAGCGAAACCAAGTGTTAAACGTGTCAACGAACCCAAACATATATTGATTGAACCATACCTCAAAATGACCCTACCAAAAGTGGTGGTTGCCCCTGGAGCAGGGGAATTATCGAATAGGAAAAACATGTTTGATGCTTTGATACCACTTGTTAGGAATCAAGTAGTGTTGCGGAAGCGAAATACAATCACACGAACAAATTAACACACAAAATAGGAGATAAAAGCAAGAACATGACAAATTTCCAATGTTCAGATTCAGTGTGAATCCTACGTCCAAGGGCTACAGCTAGATATTTAATTATGATCAGTACAAAGATTACAATACATGACATAATATATATAGAGATATAGTTGAGTAACTTGGGAACAAAAAAATCAAAACGAGTCTTTCATCCTTATACTCGTTTGACGTCACCCAAAAAAAGCCCAATAAGCCTTTCATAAAAGAGAATTTGACTTGAGGCACCCATCCTCGATCTTGTCTTAGGATTCTATTATATGGGTTAGAACTTTAAAATTAGTTAAAAAAAAAAACCAGAGTAAAAATGTACCGAAGCATTGTAATAAATTCAGTTAGTAGGTGGTTTGAATATATATGCAAGTTGGAAGTGAAGAAATAAATTTAAGGTGAGGTCTCTACGTGTTTCAAGACACCGCTCATTATTTATCTTTTTTCCCCAACTGCTCTCTTTTACTCTCATTCTTCATCCTCTATATAGCTTCTATGTGGCTTTAGGGTTTCTCATAGATCTCTCTGTATACATATATAGGTGTATATCTATCTCTCTTTCAACACCAGATGGTGGCATATATGACCTATTAGATCATAGGAGACTTAAGAAATCAGCAGTGGTTTTTGGGGACTGTTGGCTGGCTCGATGCATTCACAGGAAAATATCTTTTCTCTCTATGATCTTTTTAGAACATGTGATGGCATCGGACCAGGCTTCATTCCTCTCAAACCCCTTTGCTAATTATACATCCTTCTTGATCATTCTTTTATTATCTGTTTAATCTATGCATTTATGTTTAGAGATGATAAGTTTTGTGTTCATGCTGTTCTTTACTGTTCACTGTCATATATCAGTTTAAATATATTTATCAAGATTCTTGTTTCGTGTTGTATGTAACTGTTTTTCTAGCTCCTATCAAAATATGAAGTTTATAATGATGAGTTTCATAAAAGCTAAAAAATTTGGAGGAGCTACATAATCATTTCCTAATCAATGAAATGAAAGTTATGAAACCCTACTCATTATATTTTGGCTCTTTGGTAGGGTTTTTTAAGATAAAATAACATAGATTCATTGTTCTTTTCTAGTTATATAAATTTATTACTAATCCATTCAACATTTATAAGTTGTAACATTTAAACTTGGAATATTTAGGTCAATCTTTGTTAAGAGAGTTTAATCATATATTCTTTTCAGAAAGAGGTTAATACAAATACAGTTCAATAAGCACACCTTTTTAGTAATGAGTTTTGAAATTTAAACCTTAAATAAACTCAATTTGCACAAACTTGTAAACGTGTATAGACACCAAGCTAGACGACAACTGGTCAAAATTAAATTTCTATATCTAGATGTTTTCTTGAACACCAAAAACCTAGTAAACTATGAGCAAATGCAGCTTTTAAATGTATAAGTTATTAGTCAGCATATATTGTCAGTACTACTGCAAGTTGTCTAAATCAACAATATTTTCAACATATTTATGATCCTGCATATATCACTCACTCATGATCTCAATTTCAACACTGAGACATAATGTGTTTTGAGTTTTCACTCATTATTAAACAAACACTCTAATTAAAGCCCCCAAGTGCATATATTATCTTTCCTTCACAAGACACAAGAAGTTACACTAATCAAGGCGAACGGTTTTAATCCAAAATACCCCAACAATTTTATGTTCTCCAACGTTAAATGGTTTTTGAGAAAAAATAACATCGTTTCTTGTCTTCTAAATGACCCAACAAGCGGCAAGAATGATCCCATAAAGGACCTTGCTCTTGCGGTTATCAAAAGCACTCGTTTCATGTACTCCGTGATTGAGTAAGCGTAAGATACATGTGTATGTACATAAGTATATAAATATGTATGGAAAGAGTAATTAATGTGAAGTAGTGTAAACGAATTAACGTGAACTTTTAAATGCTGGATATAGGGAGTCATGAGCAGAGGCTCACAAGTTACAAGAGGTAACTGGTTAACAACATGCCTAGCTATAGTTATATCACTGACTCTCTGACCGACCTTTTTGTTCATCTACCATTCGTTTACCTCAGCACATTCCAAACATCATATTGACCATCTTGTTTTTTGGAATGCATGAAAGGCCTACCACAACTTTTTAATTTAGGTGTTTCTTGATTCCCTCATCAATTTTTCATTTATTATGTTTGACTTCTTTTAAAACCTTTGCCATGTTTTTAAATATAAGTCGATTCTTGTTCGATTGATATTAGTACGTAAAGAAAATAGAGAAAATAAGTTGGTTAAGTTTGATATTGGCGAGATGTTGTAATTTGATTACTTTTGTTCTCTCAACTTTTTTCTTGCTGGTGTTCTATTTTCTAATAAAAGTTGCCGTTGAAAAAATATGTGTGTCGTTGCCAGTCAAAAGATATTTTAAATTAATAAAACAAAATTAAAAATTGAAATTCCTTTCATAGTTTTAGATTACATATGTAATTCATTTTTTCATGATTAACTGTGAACAATATATTATATGGAAATATATATATGGCATTTCTGCCTTAAATGTCTGGGTTTGAAACCTTTTCTTTTCTTTCGATTTTCCTGGATTACATGAATCAAGATGTAGATACTTGTGAAGCACGTAATCTTTAAAGTAGTGTGTTTGTCAAATGTCAAGTGTCAAGACTTTGCTTTAAAATGGGATATCTTATGGGAAGAATGAAGTTAATATATACATTTACAATTTGGGATACATATACCGTTTTTTTAATCGTTTGTAATATTTGAGTATTTTCTGTATGGGAGTTTTCTTTCCATACAAGTATTATTGCCATATGATACAAACTTAAAATAAACCACAATTATGTATAGTTGCGCCTAGGGGTGTTCATCGGGTCTACCCGATCGGGTTTCGGGTTAATCTGCTTAATCGGGTTTTGGGTTAATCGGGTCGGGGTAGTGGGCTTTTCCTTAAAAAAATATCTAACCCGCAACCCGACCCTATTAAGGTTCGGGTTATTCGGGTTTCGGGTTGGTCTGGTTAAGGGGTTAACCATGTTACTTTATAATTTTAAGTTGTTATTTGTGTTTTTAACTTTTAGGTTGCAAAATTTCTTATTCCATTCAATTTTCAATTTCTTTTACAAGTAATTATATCATAATTACATATATAGGCCTGTAAACGAGCCAAACGGACATGAACAAAGGCATGTTCGTGTTCATTCATTTAACTTTTAACGAACACGAACACTTAATCTAACAAATATTTGTGTTCATGTTCGTTAGTTAAAACTAAACATGTTCGTTTATTTAAAATCTAAACGAATGATTCACGAACATAAATGAAAATAATTAAACAAAGATGATATGAATGACATATATGTACATACATTAATGAACACAAACATACATAAACGAACGCATTTAAATAAACAAAAACAAACAAATATAAAACATATTTGGGTGATATAATTTCTAAATGCAAATAATATTTAATAATTTTCTATTATATGTAAACAAACATGAACGTAAACAAACTTAAATGAACAATCATAAACGAAAGTTCACGCACATAGATGAACGAGTGAAACATGTGTTCATGTTTGTTTGTTTAATTAAATGAACACAACATAAATAAACTTTCCACCGAACGTTTCATGAACAATAAGAATAATTTAATCTTTTATAAAGCTTACAATATTGCTTTTATAGTGCGTAATTTATCTTTTTATCATTGTATTTAAAGTTAAGTATCACCACTAATTTGGTTAACTTGAAATCCGACTTTTCCCAAAAATGAACCTAAACCCGACCCTATTAACAATTCATGTTAACACGAATAACCCGAATAATACTTTTTGACCCTATTTAAACTGACCCGAATTAGCTTATTGGGGTTCGGGTCGGGTCGGGTCGGGTTAATCGGGTTCGGGTCGGGTTAATCATAGAACTTAAATATCTTAACTATATATACATGAAACTTTTAAAAGCTCTCTGATTGCTCCCTACATTCTCTCAAGGCCCCAGGCTGCTTTATTTGTAAATAAAGGTTTCTCATGCATTTGACCTGAATTCATGTGTATGGGTCTCACCAAACCTAGATTACCCTTAAATGAGTTATAATATCACATTAAATTAAAATTAATCTTACCATATATTTGATATGTGTAAGGCCCCGTTACCAGTGCCCTACATTGGACGTTGGATTTACTCATATACACAGTTCTAAATATAAGAGTTAAATAAAACTTTACGCGAAATATAAATCTTTCATAAACATTACATAATAAATCATAACTTGTCTTAAAACATTCTTGTCTTATAATAATTTAAACATTAAATATAAACATCATGAGTCTTCAGATGCCGGGCTCTTATTCTTCTGCCATGTGTCCCCGCTCAAGCCAGCTGTCTCATTCTACTCACCTACGTGGATACTAAAAGTCAGCTACGCTGAGTGAGTTCTAGTTAATCATACATCAAACAATACATATACTTACATTCAATTATGCATCCGAAGATACATAATTATTACTTACTAATTTACTTCCATTATATATTTCATACATACGTTCATACTTTATTACTTTCATACTTTATTACTTTCATACTATATAATTACTGTCCATTCTATCTCAGGTATTATTAGGGTCTGATCCCTCTTTTCTTGTCTATTTCAGATATTATTAGGGTCTGATCCTTTTCTTGTCTATCTCAAATATTATTAGGGTCTGATCCCTCTTTTCTTCTCTATCTTAGATATTATTAGGGTCTGATCCCTTTCTTCTATATCTCAGATATTCTTAGGGTCTGATCCCTTACTTCTTCATCTTCGTACGTACTGTCTTTACATACCCGTAACATACATATTCTTCTTTAATCATTTATACATACTCATATGTTGTACATATATCTATCATACACATTCATCTTTCATATACATACCTCCCTTGTTAATACGTGCAATGTCCGAAGACCGTTCACGTACCGACAAGCTTTCATTCACATTCATAACATAACAACTATCACATACATCATACATGGCATACACTTACCATTTAAGGTAAGTGTATTAACTATCACATCGAGTATGCACACAGCCCCGAAAACATAACAAGGAAATGAGGCTAGAAACTCAGCTGAATGCGGTTACGTTCACCGTTTATGGTTATTCTTTTCTCAAACTGTGCACGACTAACTGAATAACAATTACACGTATCAATTTAACGATCACTACCCATATCCTCTTTCTAGTTTAATTATAACCCTCTACGAACAGGGATCCGGGGGCAGCGCCCCTGGCAGCGGGGTTCTAGGGGCGGCAACCCCTAGCAGGGTCCAAGGGGCAGAGCCCCTGGCTGGGATCGAGCTGATTAAGATTTTAAATTATTATTTCCATTAGGATTTTAAAAATTTTATTTCCATTAAGATTTTAAAAATTTTATTTCCAATAACTGTCTTAACACACTTCCATTAGGATTTTAAATTATTATTTGATTCTCCCACTCATTCGTTATAGCGAATTAAGCCTAATTCGTTATCATAGAACGTAGCCTGATTCGTGGTCTAATTCGTTATCAGAACTTAGCGAATTGGCGAGTAACGAATCACCTGATTCGCTATCTGATTCGTCATCTTACATGATCTGATTCGTTAGATTAGTTCTTTATCTAATTCGTTATCTTGACGTGACCTGATTCGTTATCTTAACATAACGAATTGGGTGAGTACGAATCACTTGATTCGTTATCTGATTATAACGAACTGGGAAACTAATTCGTTATCTTACCATGACGAATTGGTTAACTAATTTGTTACCTTATCATAATGAATTGCATCAATCTTATCCAGACTTTGACTCAGAGGTCAAAGTCAAAATCGCCAATATCACCCAACAGTCAACCTACCTCAGATATGCGATTAAACCCTCAATTCTTAACGAAACAACACGATTTAGGTATCAATGAACTCGGAATCACAGCGCTAACAAACCCCAATTATCAAATCGGCCAAACATTCACGTTTAAAGGGTGCGATTTGTTCTACTCTAGACCCGATTATTCATTAGATCAATTAACCTATCTAACTGTAATGGATTTCAGTAAGGTTTGCTTCGTTGGATTCGTTTTTATCATTTTCATACAAATCTAAGATTACCCAAACAGATCCGAACCTAAACGAACGATTTCTAATTATAAACGTACCTTAAACGAGCCGGTTTACGAACACGGTTTGCTTCGTTGGATTCGTTTTTATCATTTTCATACAAATCTAAGATTACCCAAACAGATCCGAACCTAAACGAACGATTTCTAATTATAAACGTACCTTAAACGAGCCGGTTTACGAACACGGTCAAGCCTTGATGTTGTTTTGGTTTGTCACGATGATCTAGCACAAACGGGTTCGGGTTTCCACCTTCGGATCTTGGATCGGGTTATAGGATAGTGTTTGTGTGTGTTTTTGATGGTGTAGGCTTATGGTGTAGAGATGAATAAAAATGGAAAGGTTTATGGTTTAAGGGGTATTTATACTCTCTTAAGCCCATGGACCTAAGGCCCATTCCATCTCTTATTCCATCTTTTAAAGTCCAAGCCCATCATCTTATAGTTTATTTATCTAAACCGACACACGACACTTTATTGAATAAACAAAATTTCCTTTATTTATTATAATCAAAAGTAGGATGTTACAAGTCTTCCCTCCTTAAAGAGGTTTCGTCCCCGAAACCTAACTATTACATGAACAAATTCGGGTAAAACTTGCGCATCTCATCCTCAGCTTCCCAAGTAGCATCTGAACCCTTGCAATGCTTCCATATCACTTTCACTAAAGGTATGACCTTCTGACGAAGTTGCTTCTCCTTGCGGTCAACTATCTCGATCGGTTGTTCAATGTAGTTCAACTGTTCATCTACCTCAATATCCACCAATGGCACATGAGACGTGTCAACAGCTAGACATTTTCTCATATGAGAGACATGGAAGGTTGAATGAATTCCTTCTAACTCCTCGGGTAAATCTAGCTTGTAAGCCACTTCACCTACACGTTCCATAATCTTAAACGGTCCAATGAACCACGGACTCAACTTCCCTCTCTTTCTAAAACGGATAATTCCTTTTCAAGGAGAGACCTTGAGCATCACATTTTCACCAACGTTAAACTCAATCGGTCATCGCCGCTTATCAGTATACGACTTCCGTCTGTCTTGAGCAGCTTTCATTCTTGCTTTGATCTGATCGAATTTTGAAGAAGTTTCTTGCACAACTTCTAAACTTCCCATCTCTTTCTGACTAATCTCTCCCCAACATACCGGGGTTCTACATCGTCTACCGTAAAGCATCTCACAATACTTGAATGGTAGCTGTTGTTATAGGAGAACTCTGCCAGATGCAGATGATCATCCCAACTTCCTCCAAAGTCTAAACCACAAACACGTAGCATATCCTCAAGGGTTTGGATCTTCCTTTCAGACTGCCCATCTGTTTGAGGATGATAGGCCGTACTAATGTTCAATCTTGTTCCCATAGCTTCATGGAACTTCTTCCAAAACCTCGAAGTAAAATGAGTATCTCGATCAGATACAATCGACAGCGCCACTCCATGCTTAGTCATAACCTCTTTGATGAACAAGCTTGCTAACGTTTCTGAGGAGATAGACTCTCGTATAGGTATAAAGTGAGCACTTTTGGTCAACGTCCACTATCACCCAAATGGTATCATGATGCTTAGCTGTACGAGGTATCTTAGTTATGAAATCCATGGTGATGTGTTTCCATTTCCTTTTAGGTATCTCCAAAGGTTGCACCTTTCCATAAGGTTTCTGATGTTCGGCTTTTACTTCTAAACAAGTTAAGCACTTACTGACATAATCTACCACATCATTCTTCAAACCTGGCCACCAATAGTCTCTTTTCAAGTCTTTGTACATCTTATTGGATCCTGGATGGATCGAATACCTTGACTTATGAGTTTCATATAGGATTCGACCTCTGAGACTTCTATGGCGTGGAATCCACATACAGTCAAACCTAGTCTTAACACCATGAGTGTTTTTCATCAACTCGTCTTGCTGACCGAAAATCCTCTCTTTCTTCACTAGCTCTTCATCTACCAGCACTTCTAACTGCATTTTGATGATTTCTTCAAAAAGACTTTGTTTTAAAAATAATGATATACAATATGAAAATCCTATAAAATAATGATATACTATAAATCCTATAAAATAATGATATACTATAAATCCTATAAAATAATGATATACTAAAATTTAATATCCGATTTGTTTTAAAAAGATATCTGTAATATATATAAATGAAACTTTCAAAATCTTTCTGGTTGCTTCCTAAATTCTCTCAAGCCACCAGATTGCATTATTTATAAATGGAGGCTTCTCATGCATTTGGCCTGAATTCACGGGTATGGGTCTCACCAAACCCCGATAACTCTTAAACGGGTTATAACATCTAATTAAATTAAAAACTAATCCCACAAAATAAGTGATATAAAAATCCTATAAAATAGGGATATACTAAAAAAATTAATATGATTTCTTTAATAAAAATATATATATAATTTATAATTAAGAAACAATTTTTTTATAGTAAAAAAAGCGAGACGTGGATCTCACAAAATCCAAATAGCTTTTAAACTGGGTTATAACATCTCATTTATTTATGAAATAATTTCATCATCAAATACTAAGTATATTATTAACTTTCATATAATAAATAAAATTAAAATCCCAAATATATAAATATTATAAACTAATAATGTAAAACAACCCTCGTAATTTCTTTAAAAAAGATATTTTATTTATAACTAAAAAACAATTTTATTGTAAAAAAAATAAGAGGGTCATGGATCTCACCAAACCCAAATAGTTTTTAAACCTCATAGTTACTCTCTAATCAGCTAGCCACCAGACTGATCTTTATTTTGGAAAGTGATCATTTTCATTATCTTAACGGATTTCGGGATTCTTCAGGGTTTCCAACTGTCTAAAGTTCAACGATATCAGGTATGTCCTCTTTGATGCTTTTCTTAACCTTCTTCTTTGTTTTGTGTGTTGAAGGAGTAAATACGTAACCGGATTTTTACCTTGTTTTGGGTAAAATGTTAGGTTATTTTGGTGGGGTAAACCGGAATATAATAATTCCATCCTACCTCTGTTTAAACATCACAATTTTTTTTTCTTTTTTTCTAAAACTATCGATTATATTTTATGTTTAATTTCATTCTTTTGGTACTAGGTAATTCCGGAGTGTTCTTTTAGTATATTTCTCATTTACCTTAGATTAAAAGTAGGATTTTGTAAACCTAGTTGCTCCCACTGTGTAGTGACAGTCACTAATTATTAACAAATTTTTACGTTTATGCACATTAATGCATTATAAGTTGCTTTTGGTTAGTTTAATATAGAGTTTATTTGTCTATATGTATATATAGTCAATTGATTATTTTATTGTGTATGGCACATATTAGGTGTGTAGGTATGTCCGTGGATTTGTGTACAAGTTATGTGCATTTCATAGGGATTATAATAAAGCAGTGGGGTTATTTAAATTGTTGTGTTGGTATGTACGATGTAACTGTGTATGTAGTAGTTGTACTATGTAGGGATTCTTATTAGATGTGTATGATGTATGTGCAAGCTATGTATCTATTGCTAATGATTAGTATCATTCGCAAAAGGTTTGAGTAGTAATAATCAGTGAAACCATATTCTAAGTAAACCGTTTATGGAGGAGGTTATGTTTCTTAAGCAGGAGATAAATTAGTTTTATTAACTGAAATGATAGATGTCACGCCCTCAATTCCACATGCAGGGTTTTACTGCGAGGGGCGTGACAAACCAGGATCTCAGTCGTTAGTTACACCAAACAACGTCTAAATATTTTAAATAAACTTTATTGTCTCATATTTGGGAAAACCATTTCAGAGTTAATGTCTATTGTTTTAAAATGCGGAAACGTAACATAACGGGAAACATAAATCTCTAAACAAAAGCAAACAGTCTAAGGCGAAAAACACGCGCATGCCATAACATTATTAATTAAAAAGTTTCAAGTTGTGATGCCGTGTTTATGAGTGACCATGAATGCAACTCCTATCCGTGGATTTGATCTTAGCGACCTGAGAAATACATGTTAAAATGGGTCAACACAACGGTTGGTGAGTTCACAGGTTTGAGTTTAAAACAAATTTGTCAAACAAGCCATTAAGTAAGTAAACATTGTAAATGATAAAGTATGGATAATGTATGCATTAGTAATACCACTAGTTAATTATACTAGTAATCATGTTACATTAGTGTAAGTTCCATTGTGACCGAGGTTGACTTGTTAGTTTGTTTGCCACCCACGGAGTCTAATATAAGACTAGTAGGGATGTTCAAGAAATCCGAAATCCGAAAAAAAACGAAATCCGAACCGAAACTGAAACCCAAATAAACCGATCTAAATTCTTATTCAGATATTTGGATCGGATCAATCAGAATATCCGAATAACTAATTCGGATTCGGATTGGATTCGGATATGGAATTTTAAAAAATTCGGATTGTTCAGATTATTCGGATATCCGTTTAATCCGAATAAGAAACATGTTTTTAGTGATATGTTTCGGTTTTGTATATTTATTAGACTATTATTTGAAGTTTAAACTTTAAATTTGTGTTTTGAGAAATTCATAATTTCCGGTTTGTATGTTTATTGTGATTCTAAATTATTAAATGTTAGGAACAAAAAAATTGAAAAAAAATTTATGTTTATTTCGGATTATTCGGATATTATCCGAATCCGATTCGAAGTGAATTCAGATAGATTCGGATCGGATAGGAATATTCCTAATTCGAATCGGATCAGATTTCGGATAGGGTCCAAAAATTTTCAAATCCGAATAACTAGAACCGAATGACCCGAATAATCCATTTTCCGATCCAATGAACACCCCTAAAGACTAGTGCATATTGCGTTTCTAGTAAATGAAGGCATCCGACGACTCCCTCTCCCGAGATCCCCGAGGAGGTTCATCAGACCCAATAGTACTACCTTTCATTATCCAGCCAATGTACAATTGTTAAATGTCCAATGTGTATGGGTGACTTCAGTTTAAGTTCACTATGTACACATGAGGTACTAAAAAGTTTACAATTTCCAATAAGGTTTTGTATGCATGCTTTCTCCCCTAAAAAGGAGTAAGTCAAAAGAGGGGCAGTGAAACTCACCTCAAATGCGGTTCAAATGAAGGTCAACTGCTTAAGTCAAAGTTGTTCTAGTGCCTAAATCATACAAGCACTATAAGTATTTGCTAAGTGATCCCTAGAATCCTTAGTATCCAAACAATCCCATTGTTTATTAGAAGTTTGACTTTTTGTTAACTTTAACCAAAGTTTGACTTTTCGTTTGACTTTTAACCAAAAGGTCCAAGTTGTTGACCGTTGACTAAAAAGTCCAAGTCTCGATAACCGAAGACTAAAATTTGGAATTTGTTGACTGTTGACCAAAGTATTGACCTTTGACCCAAAATATTGACCGACGGCCTGTTGTGACTTTTGACCAATTATCTAGACTTAGAATAGTTATATGATATTCCTAGTCACAACTTAACAACGAAACATATAATTTGCACTTAGCCACTTTTCATGCAATCCTATGACTAATTCCAACATTTACCAATTTAATTTTTTCACAAGTAAGACTAAACATTTAGTCAAATAGTTCCAAGTTGACCTATAAAGTCAAAATCCTATTTACTACAACAATCATAGTACAAACTACAATTATCTTTACTAAACCGTATGCTGATCAATATGAACAAGTTTTAAGTCATCAAAACTGATTTTTCCAACCAACCAAAATATGTAAATTAATTACCAAAAAAATCCTACATATACTTGTAAGTATTAGGTACAACATACATTTTTGTTTAAATTTTTTAATACTCACAAACATATATAAAATTCATACTCTACAGAAACCTATTTTTAGTCTCTTTATTAGCACAACATAATACAACTATTTGCCAAAAATTTCATATATGTCCAATTTATGCAAGACCAACTGGATTAGATTCCTACTTAAATCTGTGGCATTCCAGAAATGGAATCACATCATTATATATTTTCAATCACATGTTATACAATTTACAACACAGCTCAGAAAATTTATTTTTCAATCAGGATTGCAATCCGATTTTGTAAATTAATAAAAATTAGTCAAACAAAGTCTAAAAATTATGATTTCTAACGTTTTGAAAACTAGACTCAAAGTACTTAACCTTAGTATCAAAAATTAATCAAAAACACTCCCGTATCAACAAGTTATACAGCCAACAATCTAAATCACCAAATCTGTCAACAAGCAGATCTAAACCAAAACTTGTAACAATCATGATTATTATATCCCTATGATCCTAAATCACCAAGGAATCATTTTATATAATCAAAACTCATGGTTTCCAATATTATACCAAATTTATAACATACATTTATCTACAAAAGGTCTCCTTCTTTTCTTTTATAACAAGACACAAAACTTCTTTTAAACAATCAAACTTGATCATACTTTATTTATTTGTATGATCCATTCATTTGGATTCTAATCCCATGAATCAAAATCAAAATATGATAAAAACATGTACTAATCATATCTACATATTGCTTGGTCCAAAAATCCAACACTCTTGCTTCCAAATTCACTAAAATACTTAAGATCTTTGAGAGAGTTTTTAGAAAATGAAAGTGTATGTGTGTGTGGGTAAAGTGGACGGCCAAGGGGAAAGGAAAATAAAAGTATAACCCCTTCGTTATTTACTCAATAATTAATTAGTAATTAACTAATTCAAACTTTAGATAAATTTCAGTTTATTTAAGTGTGACATGTTACAATTTTTTATAAAATAGAAAAAAAGTTGAGTTACTTCTTTTTTCCTGACCGGGTCAATAAAGTTATGCAAGATTTTGATTTATTTATCTCTTATATATAATGGATTTACCTGGACTAATACATGATTTTCTTTTAGCCTTTCTGGGATTAGGTCTTATATTAGGGGGTCTGGCCATAGGAATGGGCGCATCATGACATCGTAAGATGTCTCGCCCGAATGAATTAGTTGGTCCTAGAAATGTTAGAAAAAGTAAACGAAAAGAGTAATAAGAAGATTTTCTGTGTAATTCTTTAATCTAAAGTTTATTAGTTCATCTAGATAGTTATCATGTAACATATCATATGTTGTATCATTTCACTTATTCAACTTTCTTACAATAACATATAAGCATATAACAACTAATCATGTAACATATTAAGCATGTAACACAATTATATCTATAATATATTATGCATGTAACATATCATATTTATTATAACATGTGTGACAAGTTTATTATTCTAGTTACCAACAACTAGTTACTCTTACCTAGGTCACCAATGACACGACTGACTCAACGTATGCATACATGACACAACATGCATGAGAGTTAATTAACTTTTATTAACATAACTAACTGGGTTTAGTTAACGGAGTTAACCTGAAAATTTGTAGTTGTCACAATAGATATATACTATGTTTGTAAATAGGTTTTTCTATTGTGTATGGCATATATTATATGTGTAGGTACGTATATTATGCATGTGTGTAGGTACGTGCACTATATAGGATGTGTAGGAAATACTTATTACATGTATATTAATAATGTCTATAATATATCTAATGCTTTCGATTGTGTTTACCAATAAATTTTGACTATTAAGTAACAATGTGACTGTGTATGAAACTAAATTATTCAGTTTAGGACGTAAAACAATTTCAGTGTAGAATATATGTTTAACAATGGAAGTGTGTATAACATATATAGTATTACGACTATGTTGTGTAGGTATTTATCTTTACTGTGTAATGTTTATATTAGGTATGCATGTATGTTATTGGATAATTTATGTATCATGTAGAGTGTGTAGGGGATAAATAAACTATGTAGTGTAGGAACTAATGTAACGTATTTGTTTATGTACATAATGCATGGATCACGTAGAGTGTGTATGGATAAATAAATTATGAAGGTAGTAATAAATATAATGTAACTGTTCATGTACATTATGTATGGATCTTGTAGAGTGTGTAGGGGATAAACTGTAACATCCCGAAATTTCCAAAATGATATTAATTATATTACTTAATAATAGAGGGAAAGTTTACTCGGGTTATCGGGAAATAAATAAATAGAGTAGGAGTTGGTATGGGTCGGGCTAGTGTTGGGTAATGGATATGGGTTATGGACTTGGGTTATGAAAGAAGGAAGGAGAGTCCATGGGCTTAAGCCCATGATCCCTAATATAAATACCCTTAATCACCATTTCTCACATATTCCATACACACACCCAAAACACACACGACCCGAACCAAGATCCGAAGGCGAAAACCCGAGCTTGTTGGTGCTGGAACGTCGTGACGGACCAAAACAACATCAAGGCTTAACCGTGTTCGTAGTTTGACTCGTTCAAGGTACGTTTATAGCTAAAAATCGTTCGTATAGGTTCGGTTTGATTTGAGAAATGATAGATCTGAGTTTGTATGGTAAAAACGAATCCAACAAAGCTAAACTTACTGAAAATGGTTATGATTTGATGGGTTAATCGATTGATAAAAAGAACCCGTAACCTATATGCCTAAATCGCACCCTTTAAACATCGATGTTAGGTCGATTTGATGGTTGGGGTTTGTAGGCGCTGGTCAGACGATCCCATGGGTACCTAAATCGAGTTATTTGGTTAAGAAACGAAGGTGATTAAGGGATTTAAGAACGAACAGTAGCTGCAGACGACAACTTCGCCTGCAAGCTAAGTTCGCCTGATGAACTTCGCCTGCAAGCTAAGTTCGCCTGATGACAACTTCGCCTAAAGCCAAGTTCGCCTGATAACAATTTCGCCTAAAGCTAAGTTCGCCTGATGAAAACTTCGCCTAAAGCCAAGTTCGCCTGATGACAACTTCGCCTAAAGCTAAGTTCGCCTGATGACAACTTCGCCAAAAGCCAAGTTCGCCTGATGACAACTTCGTCTAAAGCCAAGTTCGCCTAATGACAACTTCGCCTAAAGCCAAGTTCGCCTGATGATAACTTCGCCTAAAGCTAAGTTCGCCTAAGGTTTAACTTCGCCAAAAGCTAAGTTCGCCTAAGGTTTAACTTCGCCTAAAGTCAAGTTCGATTAGAAAATAAATTAAAAACCTAATGAAAAAGCTCGACCCCAGCCAGGGGCTCTGCCCCTTGGACCCTGCTAGGGGCTGTCGCCCCTAGACCCCGCTGCCAGGGGCGCTGCCCCCGGACCCCCGTTCGTTGTGGGTAGTAATTAAGACTAGAAAGATGATATGAGTAGTGATAGTTAATTGATATGTATACTTGTTATACAGTCAGCCGTGCACAACTGAAGAAAGGGATTACGATTAACGGTGAACGTAACCGTGTTCAGGTGAGTTTCTAGCCCCATTCCTTGTTATGTTTTCGGGGCTGTGTGCATACTCGATGTGTTGTTAATACATTTATCCTAAGTGATAAGTGTATGCCATATGTGATATATGTGATAGGTATGAATGATTGCTTGCCGGTACGCGAACGATCTTCGGATATTGCGCGTACTGTCAGGTTAAAAATAAAGGTACGAATATTATATATCGACGATGTATGAACATTACTAATGAATACTTGTCGGGGCGTGAACGATCTTCGGATATTGTACGTATCGACAAGGGGTATGGTTGTTAAATGAATGATGTAAAGAACGCATAGAGTGTTCTTATGCTATAATGTAATTATTTGTATATGTGAAGTATGTGTATACAGGTACACGAATGGTATGTGAGTTCTACGTTCGACATTGTAAGTTAGGATGGCAAATCCCTCTAGCTTCTGTCGGACATAGACTCGGCAGGTGATGGCGTAGTTAAGGACTGCGAGCCTTATACGTGATGTAGATGATAGATGTAAACGTAGATAGGGACGGTGGGCCTTATACGTGTTATAGGAGATAGACGCCAACGTAGATAAGGACTGCGGACCTTATACGTAACGTAGATAAGGACTGCGGACCTTATACGTAATGTAGATAGGCGTAAGCATAGGAAAGGACTGTGGACCTTATACGTGCTGTGATGTGGTAGCATAGGTGCGGACTGTGGACCTCGTACGTGCTATGTATTAGGTTGCAACATAGGGAAGGACTGTGGACTTTGTACGTGTTGTGGATGTATGATGGTATAGGGAAGGACCGCGGACCTTGTACGTACCATGAATGGTGAACATAGGTAAGGATTGCGGACCTTTTACGTGTTCACGATCGTGAGTACAGGTATAGACGGCGGACTATGAACGTACTCTCGGTAGACTGAGGTTAGTGATTGTAGATATGTATGTATGTATGGTAGCAAGTATGTACGTAGAACAGAAGGGTAACTAGTGATGTATGGATATGTATCTTCGGATATGTATGTATGTGTATGTATTGTATGGCGTACGATTAACTAGAACTCACTCAGCGTAGCTGACTTTTAGTATGCACGCAGGTGAGTAGAAGGAGACAGCTAGCTTGAGCGGGCACATGGTGGGCGAATAGGAGACTGGCATCTGAAGACTCAAGACGTTTAAGTTTAATGTTTTGTTAATTTTGAAAGACAAAATGATGTTTTAAGACAAGACGTGTTTTGTTATGAAATGTTTTATGAAAGTTTTTATATTCCGCGAAAGTTTTAATGAACTCTGATTTGTAAGAACTGTGTTTATGAGTAAATCCAACGCTAAAGTAAGGCTACCGGGTTCGGGGCCTTACATAAACAAATTATGCAGTCTAGGAATAAATATAACGGAAATTCTTATGTATATAATGCATGAATCATGTTATCTGTGTAGGGGATAAATAAAATATGCAGTGAATAAACAAAATGTAACTGTGTATGTACATAATGTAGACTGTGTAGGGGATAAATAAAGTATGCAGTGTAGGAATAAATATAATGTAACTGTTTATGTATGGATCATGTAGAGTGTGTAGGGATAAATAAACTATGTAGTGTAGGAAACAAATATAATACCTCTTTATGTACATAATGTATGGATCATGCAGACTATGTAGGGGAACAATAAACTATGGCGTGTATAAATGAATATAACGTAACTGTTTATGTAAACTGAATATTCTTGTTTATGTATGGTAATACTATGGTGTGTAGTTTATCAATATATTTTGTAGGTAGTAACAATGAAATTTATCGTTGATGTAAGTGATAGACACAATATTAAATAGTAATAATGTCGATATGGTGCTGACTTTCACTTTTTAAAGTTGTTGTGTTTGAGGTTATTATTAAACCGTGCCTTAATTAGTTATTGGCTTTATGGAATATTATTGTTGATTGTTTGTCTTTAGACTTTAGTTATCACCACTTTGGCGGGTCGGTCATAGGGAGTTTCTCTAAGGGTTTCTTCTATGGGAAGGTCATGGGTTTGTGTCTTGAAAGAGAGAATTTTTCCAGTACTGTGTTGTTTGTTGAATTATTTTTAAAATACATAACTCATATATGTATGTAATTTTCAAGTTTATTATTTGATTTGTTTTTGTGTAGTTAACTTTTCTTTTGATTTTTGAATAGAATGTGAGACATTTGGCATTTAAAGGTTTCAAAGAAAGTAGTGGATTGCCTTTGACGAAAAAAGAAACACGAAAGTACTGACAATGAAGGATAGTGACATTAATTTTTCACATTACATCATGTAAATTATCTATCGTTATAGTTTCTTGTCAATGTTATCCATTTTTTGAGTGATTGAAACGGAGTTTATAAAATGTTCAAACCCAATAAACCAAAGTAAGTTGAATTGTTTGCTATCTGTGTAGTATGAATTTTGTAGTTAACATATTTGTTTAATCATTATTATGTATAACTCTCTCATATTTTGAATATGTTATGTATGTATCTTTTTAAAATATCTTAAAATCAAATCTCAATAATCAGATAATTGTAAGTCGATGCAATATGAACAACAGTTTGTGTTAGTTTTGTCACAAATATTTGAAAACTATGGAAATCCAATTTTCTTATTTAAATAAAATGTTATTTTTTTGGGAGAAATGTGTGTTTCAAATTATTGAAATTTTGGTTGGTGGATAAAGTAAAACAAAAAATGAATTTAAATATGATAATAGAATTTGAATAAAAAAAAGATTATTAAAAAAATATAATACTATAAATCTGTAATATATGATTCTATTTAGATTTAATTTAAATGTAAATAAAAAACAAATAGAAAGAATTAATATATTTTGTAACACCATACCATTATTAGTTACCAAAAATAATATTTGAAGAGATTACAATGATACCCCTATATATAATCTAACTATACTAATAAAAGAAAATAATGAAAATGATGTGGCAATCCCACATTCATTCTGGCCTAATCTCTCTTCTCGTTCATTTAACTTATACATGGGTTATGGAGCAAAACCATATTAACAAATGGGTTATAATTTCCTTTCCAATTTTCTAATCTCTCATTTAATTCTACCTAACAATCCATGGGTCATGGGTCAAGATAATTTTGGCAAATAGGTTATAATTTCATTTTTATCTAATTTCTCATCTTATTTATTCTAACAATCCATAGGTCATGGGATAAAATAATTTTGAGAAATGAGTTATAATTTTCATTCTAATTTTCTAATCTTTCATCTCATTCATCGTGGTTATCCACGGGTAATTGGTCAAAACAATTTATGCAAATATATATAAAATCGATTTTGTAAAATTGAGATTCTAGACTTCTTATTGTTTGTACTATATATTTTATTTTTACCTTTAATTTTGTTCATTTCATTCAAATAATGAATCTTTTTATTTTTATTATTTGACAAATCCCGTGTAATACACGGGTTCAAAAGCTAGTTTAAATATAAAATAAAAAGAAAAAATTTGATTGGTTGTACTAACTTCTCGTACTTCTAGTAATAAAAACACTTTTGAAATGAACATAATCATATATATATATATATATATATATATATATATATATATATATATAGAAGAGGGTTCAAAAGTAATTGTTTTGTGAGAAGTGTGAGAATGCTTTAAAATAAAGCAAACCACCTAAATAAGAAACTATACCATATAAATAGGAAACTATACGATTTTTTGAAACTACTAATCTCAAGCGTCAGATCCTAGATCCAAGGGTCTATATCTCTTCATATGCTTCTCAAAATTATTGTTTTTTACATTAACCCTACCCTATATATATATATCTAACTATTTATATAATTGCCTACCATAAAATCTTATGTGTCGCTCTCAGGTTGTTCCCCCCATTCTCTAAAGCCACCAGATTGCTTGATTTATAAATGGAGGTTTCTCATGCATTTTACCCGAATTTGCGGGTATGGGTCTCACCAAACCCGGATAGTCTTTAAATGGGTTATAACATCTCATTTATTTGTAAAACTATTTCAAAATCAAACAATAATTTTCGCGGGTCATGGGTCTCACCAAACCCGGATAACCCTTAAACGGGTTATAACATCTCATTTATTTGTGAAATAACTCTTTAATCATCAAAGAATAATTTTAACGGGTTATGGGTCTTACCAAAATCTAATAGCTCTGAAATGGGTTATAAGATTTATTGATAAACACTTTTATCATCAAACCCTAATTTAATTTATCTGCTTTACATGTACTCCGTTGCTGGTCAATCATCTCCATCGTCGGTTAACTTCGATACTACCCACCATCGTCAACTACATCAACGCCCTCTTTTCATTAGACAAATATTTGTGTTCATATTTGTACATTTAAAAAAAATTAGCATGCTCGTGTTCATTTATGTTTGTTCGTTAAAAATCTAAAAAACCTAAACATCTCATCTGATAAAACCCAAACGTTAATAAATATAATAACAAAATAATATATATGTATTAAATTAAAACAAAACTACGTTAAAAAATAAAATAAATCATCATAAAATAACATAACGATTAAAAATAAAATTTTAAATAAACTTCCGTAACACGGGAGGATCAAACTAGTATATATATATGTGTGTGTGTGTGTGTGAGAATGATAATTTAGAACTTCTTGACTTGTAAGAACTATAAGAACCAATTATAAACCATACATTTAATTAATTATGCATTAGATTTGTGGGTGTAAATAAATCATCATAAAATATTGAGAAAAGAAAGAAACTATAATATTAAATAGACTTAAGGGTATAAAACTACAAAATACAAACCATAAAGAGAGAAAAATTTCAATCATAATTTTCGTAAAACTTTTTTTTAATTCTATTTTATTTTATTTTTCATGTTTTTACCATACGTAACCTAGGGATGAAATATTTCTTATGAACCGGGGCGGTACTCCCTTGAGGTTAAACTAACCAAGTACAACAGACCCCATTTTCTTTCTTGAGCTATGACAAAACTACCTTTAATCACTTTCCACTTCACGTTCTCGGACTTAACTTCATGCCCCAAATTATCCAACTGTCAAACATAAATCAACGAACTACCTATTTACATAAAATAAACCTGGCATCCCTCAAAGTCCGTGAACCGGCTGAAGTCTTCAAATTAATGTCACCAATCCATGTAACCTCAAAAGCTTCATCGTTCGCAAGTCTTAAATTTCCAAAACTCCAAACTTTAAATTCCACATCGTTTCATTACATGGAGTGATATGAAACAATGCGCCAAAATCCATAACCCATGAATGAATGTTACTCTCAATATTTCAAACTAAAGAATAATCTTCAGTAGTTGGTTTTTTAACTGTGTTGTCTTCTGTAACATTCATTTCTTTCTTATCACTCTTCGTGGGAGCAATGACTCCTAAAGTGTCTCACCTCTTTACAATTCCAGCATACAATATTGTTCCGAATCTTAGACACTCCTATTCCTGCTCCCATTGGCTCGTTGTTTCCCCCACATGTGTCTCCTGTGAACAACATGTTACTTGATGATTCGCCTAAACTTCTGCTTCTTGTAATCTCTCCTAAAATCAGGTCTGACAAAGAAGCTAATAGAAATAGGCCATGAACTTCATCAATAAACTTAAAGCCAACTGACATTAAGCGAGACATGATAAAATTATGATTGGTTATATGTGTTGTAACTGATCCACCCTCTCTCATTCTTGTTAGTAATGACTCTCGAATTATATAGATATTATTCTCTTCTAAGGGCTTCTCATAGTTGGATAGTGCTTCCAACATACCATGCTTGTGGAATTTCCTTCAAGATGTTAAACGTCACTTCATCCGGAAACGATATAGCAATACAAGCTTTCTTGTCCAACTTTCCTCATTCTGCTTGGGACATGTTTTTTTTTTATTTTTCATCCTCTAGCACTATATCTAAGTCCTTCTAAAAAAGTAACACTTCAACCTGCATCTTCCACCAACCAAACATCTTTTCATCAAACTTTTATATCATGATCTTTCCGTCTTTGTCCATAACAATGTCTTAAGATGATAAATTGACTAAAACATACATAGACAATGGCATGGGCCTTAACTAAACAATCAACCTACTAAATCACAGCTGAATTACTAAGTGTAAATTAGGAACAAAAACTTTAGAATTAAACAATAAAACCTTACAAACGCATGCTGGTATTCATTCTAGGTTTCTTTAGGGTTTCTTCCGATTTGACAGTTGTTCTTCAATAAAATAGGATATGGTTAATCATTCTTGCTTGTTCTCTCGAAAACAGAAGCTGGAAAAAAATATTGTTCCCAAAAAATCATTAAAGAAACCGAAGAGAGAGGGAGACACACACATAAAACCTTAGCACTGTACCACCGGCTTTGTCACAACCACGACGGCCAGTTGACAAAGAGTTGCTGGAAAGCCTTCATCAATTTGTCTTCTCTCTCTTGTGTGTTTTTACAATACCTTTTAAAGTAAAGACCATGAATATCTTGATAGGTAGGTTAGAATAATAATGATATAAAAGAGTACAAATAAGAAGAGCACAATTGAAGTGAATAATAATTTAGTGTGGGTAAAGAAACACGGAACTGATCCCCTTAACGGGTCATGTATCCAATGAATCCACAGGGTCTGATACGGATAACAACTAATACGATGCAAGCACAATTCCCAAAAGTCCAATGACCGGAACCTGCAAAATAGACACCGTGAGCTCACTACGGGAAGGACAAGATGGGGGGCTTCCCATAACCACCCTCCGGCGTGAGAATCAGTACAAATCTTAAAAAGAAAAAGTACTTAAATAGTAAGAGTAGATAGTGAGGAGTGAATGAATACCTCATGAAGATTGAGAGGGTATTCATAGCCGAAGGATGTGGGAATATGATTGGGCCAGCTTCCCCATTCTAGAATGCCTCTTGTAACCGTCTGGACACGTGTCCTCAAAATGATTGGTTGAGCTATACGTTGCATGTGCATGGGCATAACAACCTGGACACGTGTTGATCTATGATAGGACGGGTTAATCTCTGGCCATGTGCACGGTTATAACAACCTGGTCAGGTGTCCTTCATTCATAGGTTAATGAGTCACGTATTCTCCAAGTAACGATTGTGGAAATTCTTCTAGAAGGTAAATGGTTAATCACAGCTGTCCTGTTGGCCTTGCCTCCTGGTCACTTTGATGGGTAGATGTGCTACCACGCGGATGACGTGTGAGGGTGCCTGGATGCTTCCGCATGGTATAAGAATGTTCTTCCTTTAAAGAGTTATGTGGGGTGACCCATATGTCCTGCGGGTGTCCCGTATGGAGCTTCCCATTGACCCGCGGGTGATACTTAAGGGTATTTGGGTCTTTTTGGTACCCTACCTATATAAGTCCCCCCAGTCCAGTGTTTCTTCCGCGTGAAGTTTTTACACGGGTGAAATGTTGGACTTAAGATAAATTTGGGGATTTCTGAATTTTTGTAATTTGGTAGAAACATCTTATGTTGGTAATGTGGATAATCATGAAAAAGGACAAGTTGACCACTTGCAGGCGCGTGGGCAGATGATGGGACGTTTATGCCGGCTGTCTGTCACTGTACCCGACTGTACACCTTTTTCTCTTTTTCGAATTTCCCGCGTGACGTGGCATCTGCTGAATGGGCGATGATTTTCTATCTCCACTGTTCATATCCCATCGTATTAATTGCGGTGGGTATAAATAGTGGAGACGATATTCCTTTCAAAGTTTAATCTCCCCTGATTCTTCAATTTTTCTTTTTTTCCTTCAATCTCCTAGCTGATTTTTCGATTCTTGTCACGATTGCTCGTTGTTTGCCATTTACAATCTAATCGATGGCTAGTAAAACAAGATCCATGGTGCCAGACGTCGACACTGTGACAGTTAATTGGGATACCTCTGAGTATGAATCGTTAATTCATACTTATTGTATCTCACCTGGATGGAAACCGGAGTTCCCTATTGCCGGGTCTGTCGCTAGCAAGCCTCCTATTGGCAAGATGGCATTATATGCCGATTACTTTGTTTATAGGAATCTTCGGTTGCCGATAACCAAGTTACTCATGAAGGTACTAACTGCTTATGGGATCTATTTATCCCAATTACATCCTCTCGCACTTATGCATATTCGACACTTCGAATTCTTGTGTACGGCGAAAGGAATGCTGCCTCGAATAGACCGATTCCCCATGTTCTATCAGATGACCAACCGTGGCGGGTGGTTTAAGTGCAAGCCAGTAGAGGACAGGATTATCGGCATTGTGTCAGAGGGAATTGGCGCAACAAGTTTTTCTGGATTTCAGAATACGTGTTCCGAACGTTATGGTACGTCGCCCAGCCACAAGGTGCTTCCAAACGTTGTAACAGCCGCTCACAAGGGCCGGGAATGGTTCCGCATCTTAGTTTCGGAACCATCCCCAATGCGGGCTCTGCCCGAGGAAGCCTTATTGTAGGCGAGTATGAGCCGCCTGTGGCCATACCCGGACTTGGAGCCCGTTTTTATGGGCGTGAATGAACGTATGCTACATTCCCATTTTCCCTTTTGATTCATATGAAACTTGTTAGCTGACTTTCTTTACGCGTTTTTTCAGGTGAAGGGCCTATGCTGAATGCCCTTTTTGAGGATAGGGGTTGTACGGGAAGCGCATCCGTGATGTGAAAGAGACACCTGTCCTGGAAAGGACGAGGAATCAATTTCTCTTCCCTACAAGGTGCCTGCGGAACCCGCAACTTCGGAAGCCATCTTCCAAACAGGTGCGTACATCCTTAACCCTCTACCACTGACCACTCTTACTTCTGATGGAGTAATCGTCATTCTTTCTTCGAGTGACGAATCATCCTCCCAAGAAGAGGACTCAGATGATGCTTCTGAAAGTTCATATGTCTCACATCTACTGGCAGAAGTGGAGTGTAAGAGGAATCTCCGGTCCTCTCAAGCAAGTGATGCGGACGTAAGTCACGCGGATGTCGAGAAGGAACCATCATCGAAGAAAAGCCGGACACAACGTTCGAAGAAGCAAAAAGTCAGTCTTGCTGACCGAATGAAAGGAATGGTTGGTAAGTTAAAAATGACATTCTTTTAAACTTTCACACTTTGACCGAGACTTATGCATAATCTTGTTTAGGTAGATTCGTTTGTAGTTGTTGGTGGAGGTGATGTATCAGATAAGTTACCATCCCCAATGCCTGACACTGAAAAACTACCATCTCCGCCTCCGGAGAAGGAAGATAAGCCGCCAACTCCTCCAACTAAAAAGAACCAGGAGGATCCACTTCCTTCGACAGAAACAGAAGATCCCCTTGATTACCTGTTTGGAACTGGGGATGCCTCTAGTTCCAAAAAGAAAGGAGTGGGTGTGGATGAGGGGGCACCTAAAGCACTAGAGTTCTCTCCCCGATCTTCTCCACATTTTTCCTTCGACGCCCTCAGCAGAATGTCGAGGAGGCGGCGACGCGAGATGCCCCTCATCAATCCTCTTCTATCCCTGTGCTCCCCCAAGCCATGAATTCAGATTATTATGGGGAGACAAACCCAGGGGAGGATTATCACTTGTTTATCCCTCATTGGGATATCGTGAATGGATCTCGCTTCACTGACCCAGACTTTTGTGCAGCATTCTTCAATCAATGTGTACCGTCCGCGGAGCAGATCTACCATTGCGGACACTCTCATCAAGATATTCATATGGACTATTCCTCCTCCTTAGCCAATACTTTGGCTTGTGGACAGGAAATTCTGCGCAAATGGCGGACGATGGGTGGGAAGTTGGGAGAGGCGACCCGATCCGCTGAGGAGGCTAAGAAAGAAACCGACGAATATCGTGCGGTAGACAATACAGCAAAATAGAAACTATCTGATGCTGAGATCGCTCTCATAAATGAGAAAGATAGGCATACGGCTGCCGCATGTTAATGGGAGGAGGCTTGTAAGAGACAGAACACTCTTTTTCAAGCTGCCCGGGATGATACTCAGAGAAAAAAGGAGGACCTGACCAAGGCACTTGATGCCAATTCGGCTTTGGAAGATCAAGTGACCCGTCAAGGTGTCAAAATTCAAGAGCTTGAAGCGGAATTGAAGATGCAGAAGGAGCATGCTGAACTTAAAAATAAGAGTGATGCTGAGATTCAAGCCGCCTATGACTGTCTTCTGCAAAGCATGTGATGAAGCGGAAGCTCGTGCAGCTGAGTACTTGAATGATAAGGAAAAAGTAGCTGATGGGTTCCGTGAACTTCAAGAGAGAGCGGAGCTGGCGGAGATGGAACGACGATGGCTGCTGAGCCAGGGCCTTAACGCGGTATGTTATCCCAGTCTTCCGCTTGTTATATTGTTTTTTCCTTTTCAATTGTTTAATACAATTCTCATTCTTTGATAGGTTATTAAACATATCAAGAAGGGGCCTGAATTGACGGATAGCCTTGCCTTCTTACTTAAGGATTCCTCCCAATCTGGCCGCGTAACAAATTTTAATGAAGGGATGATGTACGCCCAGACCAGCCGTTCTTTTGAGGATCATCCGCTTCATGGGCTTGACATTGCTCAGGAGTATGAAATGTGTATCAACGAATATGATAATTTATCATTTCCTTTGCAAGGCATGCTTCCGGAACTTGCTGCGGCAAGTAATGGCGTGGATCAGTTGAAAAAGTACTTGGAGGGAGAATCAGAAGACACTCCGTCTACACCTACAGAACATACTCCATCCACTCCTCCGGAAGATGCTTCTACTCAAGACCCTTAGGATAATTTACGACTTGTAATTTTTTTTATGTCATGTAATTATTTGTTATTCATTAATGAATAGAAATCTTCTTGTCTCCTTGTAAGCTAATTTTGCATTATCCGTATTTGAATTTTTGCAAGTGGTGTGAAAGCAATGACGTGGTGTGAAGAGAAACGTCGCAAGACAACTAATAGGACGTGTATGACGTCTTTTGACAGTCTACTTTTTGCTTTTTTGTCTTTCCCTCCTGATGTGTCAGCCTCCAATTAGGCCACATTTTCTCTCTCCACTGGCGTCCAATCAGTCGCATTAATTGCGATGTGTATAAATAGACAAGATCCCACTTCTATTCATTCTTATCTCCTTCCAATTCTTCTTCTTTTTCTCTCTGATTCTGAGATTTGATATCGCTAAGGCTACTCTCCAATCTTCAAACTTTTAAGGAATTCACGTCCATTTCATTCTTTCCTAATGGTAGGAAATAAGAAGAGTGGCGCTGTTATCCACGAAGTTATCATTAGCTTTAAAAAGAAGGATTATAAATATATTGTTAACATTTATGGGTTGACACCGGAATGGGAGCCTGATTTACCGGTGGCCGGATCAATTGCTACAAGCCCACCGGCCAAAAAGATGGCCGTATACGTGGACCACTTCACCCCAGGGAACTACAGGTTTCCTGTAACGAAGTTCGTTCAATCGGTATTGACAACGTACGGAGTTCACCTATCGCAGATCCATCCTTTTGGGATGTTTAGAATTCGACACTTAGAATTCTGTTGTCAAGCCCGCGATCTGGAGCCGTCCGTTGGCATGTTCGCGGTCTTTTACAAGATGACCTACTGCAGCGGGTGGTATAGTTGGGCCACGACCGGGAAGGCGGTTATTGGCTCTGAATGGATCCGCAATCTCCATGAATGGAAGCCAAAATTCTTCAGGATCCGTGAAGATGTCATCCCTTTTCAATGACCCATCGCAAATCGGATGATGGGATGCCGGTGGTTCCTGCCACCACACAGGTGAACTCTCCCTGGTTCACGACGTTGACCGATACACCGACTTCTACTTTGGATTTTGACTTATATTCTTGTGTATATAGGTGAGGACTCCGTCTTTAGTATGCTTCTAGACCGCGAGGAGGGTCTTATGGTGTGTCGTCCGATTGATCCGAAGGACACGCCCATACTCGAGCGTACCCGCTACAATTTTTTATTCCCCACTGCCCTTCGCCCAGGACCCGTAGTTTCCGAGGCGATGTATGCGAAAGGTGAGGAATTTGTTTTGAAAGGTGAGGGAATTCTTAAACCCCTACCGATTACTGTTGCCACTTCTAGCGGGGTGATAGTACTTCTTTCCTTTAGCGAGGGGTCATCACCCTGTGAAGGAAGGTTATTAGTTGATGCTACTATTACCCTGCCCTCGACTATAGGTCTGACTCGCAAGAAGGATCAGAATCCGACCACCAGCAAGGTGGTGGATGGTGAAGGTGTCGATGTCACCATCGAAAGCGAACATCAAGTCACTGATGATGTCATCATCGAAGGTGAGCTTCCGGCTGTTGGTGCGGGTGCTTCCAAGGTGGCTGGGAAGCGCAAAGTGTAATCTACCAAGGCCGCTCCGTCCAGAAACAAAAGAGGGCGAAACTAGATGCTCGCCTTCAACAGCTTGCACCCAAAGATGTTACTTCAGGTAGCTTAGATACTTTTAATTTTGATAGTCACTGTTGACATGTACGGCATGTTTGTGATGAAAAAGTATTATTTTGCAGATTTTCTGGAGAAGTCGTCTAAGGACTTTTCTGGTCAGAGGGGATCAAATCCTCCTCCTTCTCCACCACCGCCTCCGTCGAAGACTGCCCAAGATCCGGTTGTTATTACGGACACTCCTCCGCTCGAGGGTGAAAAAGACGGCAGGGCTGACGACCCCGTCACTTCTTCACCTCTCCATTCACTTTTTCGTTTCAAAGATCAAGGAGGACCGAGCGCTTTTGGGAGTGGTCCACAGGCATCTTCGTCCTAACACCAGGAAGGCCACTCAGTGCACCATCCACATTGGTCCGTGTGCCCTGATTCTACTTTTAGTGATGCGGACCTATGCGTTGAGTATTTGCAAGAGGGCCTTCCTCCTGCGGAGAGGGAACGCCAACGCTGGCGTCTGCGTAAAGAATTATTGAACCCTTATTCATATTGCTTGGCTAATGCCGTGTCTGCCAGTCAAGAAATCTGTCGAGACTAGCTAGGCATGAATATGGCTTGGGATGATTTGGAGATCAAGGCGGCCGTGGCTAAGAAGGAAGCCCTAGGGGCTATGAACGAGGCCAAGGACAGCCGCCTTGCTGCTAAGACTGCAGAGCGACAACTGGCGGATCCTAAGACGGCTCTGGAGGCAGAGATAGCTCGTCGATCCGTTGCTGAGGAAGCCAAAATTGCCTTCCAGCAACAACTGGATGATCGTGACGAGCTGATAAAAACGCTGAAGGTTGATTCAGCAACCAAGGACGAACACCTTGCCACCCTTGCTACCAAGAACATGGAGCAAGCCTTGGAATGTGCTGAGCACAAGATGGAACTTGTTCAGGCCAAGGCGGATAAAAAATGGTTGCTTGCGGAAGGAATCCCCCAGGTTATTGTTACTTTGAGATTTTAAAGTACGTGGTTATATGCGGAACCCTTACTCACATTTTATTTTTAATAGGTTATCGCCCACATTCGGGAAGGCGATGAACTTGAGAATTGCCTTCCTGCGCTCCTGATCGCGTCTTCTCAAGACGGCCGTCAGACTGGTTTCCGGGAAGGATTTAAATTTGCTGAAGAAGGTAAACTTCCCGAGGAATTCATCATACATGGCCAAGATACTGCCAAAGCTCTCGCTGATCAAACGAAGACTTTTGATAATTTAAAATTCTCTATTGAAGATCAAATAGCGGAGCTTGTGGATCAAGAAGGTGGGATCGACTAACTAAAGGCCCTTCTTGCTGGCGATGAGGAAGATCAGGAAGATGCGGAAGGCGAAAATGCAGAAGACGAAGGTGAAGCATCGTGATTTTATATTCTTGTAGACTGCATAAATCTGTTTTCCTTGTAATCTTTCTGTAATCCCATTTGTATGTATATAAGAAGTTCGTCTTTATCCGGTACACTTTGTCTTATTTTTCATAATATAAGTGTTTATAGGATCTTATTTTTTGACAATAAAGGATTACGTCATTCTTGTTGGTCGTATATATGAATCCCCTCTGGCACGCAGACCATAACATGAATGCTACATAAAATTAAAATTTGGAAATAACAATACTTCTCATAAAGGGAATAAGCCAAACGAAATTACAAGAAATAACATTTCATGTCCTTTACTAATCTATTAGGCACGCAGGCCAAAAATAAAAAGTAAATAACATGCCATTACTAGATGTAGCATTTCTTTAACTGTGCCACATTCCAAGTTCTAGGGATCTCGGTTCTGTCCAACTTTTCTAACTTGTAAGAACCGTTGGATAATACTACTTTTATTTTGTAAGGGCCTTCCCAAGTTGGGGCTAATTTGCCCGAAGGCTCCTGTCCGGAAGCCTCGTTTTTGCGGAAAACGAAATCTCCCACATCAAATGTGCACTTTTAGACCCGCGAGTCATAATATTTCTGCAACTGGCATTTATAATTATGCTCGCGGATCGATGCCAACTCCCTCATCTCTTCGAGGAGGTCCATATTTATCCGCAATTCTATATCGTTGTCATTAATCATTAAGATTCTTGCGGATGGAATCCCGATTTCGGTTGGGATCATGACTTTAGTGCCATAAGTTAGACTGAATGGCATTTCAGAATTACTGGAATTCTTTTGGGTGCGAAAGGCCCAAAGTACATTGGGCAATTCGTCGACACATCCGGCTCGTTTAGTGCCTAATCTCGCCTTAATCCCTTCTTAAATTGTTCGATTGGTCCGTTCGACCTAGCCATTAGCTTGTGGATGAGCAACAGATGTGAAAATATGGGTGACATGAAGTTCTTTCAACCACTCTTGTAATCCGCTATCTGCAAACTGAGTTCCGTTGTCACTCACAAGTTCTTGTGGAAGACCAAACCGGCAAAATATGAATTCCCAAAGGAATTTCTTGACACTTGATGCCGTAATGGATGTGACTGGTTTAGCTTCCACCCACTTGGTGAAGTAATCAATGGCCACAATCAAAAATTTGACCCGTCCCGGGGCTTCGGGGAAATGTCCCATAATGTCGATAGCCCATTTCTGGAACGGCCAAGCGGATGTTACTAGAACAAGTTCGTTCTTTGGTCGCAGCGTGTTGGGAGCATGAAGCTGACAAGAATCACACCTCCTGATTTCATGAACAACATCTATATGAATCCCTGGCCAGTAATATCCAGTATTCATGAGTTTTGCTACTATCATCCTTGGGCCCACGTGTAAGCCACAAATGCCTTCATGAACTTCCCTTATCAGGTAGTTTGCATCTTCGGCATCCACACATCGTAATAGTGGGCCCATGAAGGATCTCTGGTACAAAACACCATCATTTATTTGGTAATTCAGGACCTTGTGTTTAATTTTGCGAGTCGCGGCCTTCTCTTCCGGTAAAATTCCTGACGACAGATAAGCCATGATCGGCGTCATCCAGGATTCTGCGCTAGTCTGAATTACCAGAACTTGATTTTGTGGAATGGACGGATGATCAAGGACCTAAACACGAATGTCTTTAGCGAAGTGCTCAAAATTTGTTGAAGCCAACTTGCTAAGGGCATGCGCTGACTTGTTCTCGCTTCTCTTGATGTGAATAACTTTGAAAGAGGGAAATTGAAGAATTAAGTCCTTCGCTTGCGACGGGTATAAAGCCATTAAATCATTTTTTACTTAGTAAGTTCCATTAATCTGTTCCGCAATTAGCATAGAATCCACCCGTGCCTCGAAATACTTCACCCCAACCTTCTTGGCTATCAGCAAGCCTGCCAGAAAAGCTTCATATTCCGCCTCATTGTTAGTGCTTTTAAAGTCTAACTTTATAGCGTATGTGAACTCATGGCCTTCGGGATTGACTAGCCTTAGGCCTACGCCCGATCCATCACTTCTTGAAGCTCCGTCCGTAAACAATGACCAGATTTGCCTTTATTCAGGAGGCGCTTGGGGTTGCTGTTCGACCAAACATTTTTTTCTTTGTGTCGCGGAAATTCAGTGACGAAGTCTGCCAACACCTACCCTTTGATTGCTGGTCTGGGTTTATATTCAATTGTGTGTTCACCCAGTTCGATAGCCCACTTTTCCAATCGTCCAAATAGTTCCGAATTACTTAATACGTTCTTGAGTTTGTACCCAGTTAACACGTTGATGCGATGACCTTGAAAATACCTGCGGAGACGTCGGGCAGCATAAACCAGTGCCAGGACTAGTTTTTCAAGCATTGAGTATCTGGTCTCCGGATCTGACAACGTCCTACTAACATAGTAGATTGGATTTTGTACGTTTTTTCTATCTGTCAGAAGTACAGCCCCAATGGCAATATCAGACGCCAATAGGTATAGCGTCAAAGGTTCTCCCGCATGTGGTGTTGTTAGAGTAGGTAACTCCATTAAGCACTTTTTGACCTCCAGAAACGCTTGTTCAGCTTTCGCGGTCCACTTAAATTGTGCCTTCTTAAGGCAATTTCTCAAAGTCGAGACAAATGGGTAAGATTTGGCTGCGTGATTTGCTAGAAATCGATTCAGTGAAACCAATCTTCCATTGAGTGTCTGAACCTCTTTAAGGGAAGAAGGAGAAGGCATGCGGGCTACTGCTTTGACTTTATCCGGGTTGGCCTTGAAACCCGCGCCTGTAACTATTACTCCAAGAAACTTTCCTTCCTGCATCCCAAATGAACATTTAGCTGGATTCAGCTTCATGTTAATACTTCTCAAGGTTTCGAATGCTTCTTAGATTTCCCTTAACATCTGATCTTCTTCCACACTTTTGATTACCAAATCATCCATGTAGACCTCAAGATTTCGACTGATCTGCTTTTTAAAAACTTGATCCATTAGTCGTTGATATATGGCACCCGCATTTTTCAATCCAAAGAGCATCATTTTATAGCAAATGTTCATTGGTCTGTGTGGAACGTTGTCTTATCCTCATCACCTGCCGCCATGCGGATTTGGTGATAGCCTTTATAGGCGTCGAGGAAGAACTTAAACTTGAACGGGGCCACAATGTCTACTTTGAGATCAATTTCCGGCAGTGGGTAACAGTCTTTTGGACACGCCTTGTTCAAATCTTTGAAGTCTATACACATCCGCCATGTTCCATTGCTCTTTGGAACGATAACCGGATTAGCTACCCAAGTTTGGTACTTAATTTCGCGGATGATACCAGCATGAAGAAGATCTTGCACTTGTTCATTCATATCCTTGGTTTGTTCCAGACCCATTTTTCGCTTTTTCTGAACAATCGGGGTAAACATCGGGTTTACACTCAATTTGTGCTCTGCAATATTCCGTGGGACACCATTCATGTCCGCGGGTTGCTAAGCGAAGATGTCTATATTTTTGGTTAATAACAGTTTCAAGAAAGTCCTTACTATCTCTGAGACAGCAGGTTCAATCACAACTGTTTGATCCGGAAATTTTTTGTTCAATACCCATTTTTCCGGCTGGGTCATCTGAGTTTGCTTTGGGACTTTGCTGGGCTTTGAACTTTCCATCGCGAAGCAGTGTCCATTGACATGAATAATTGCTAAGCCAGTGCGAGTCGGAACTCCTGCCGCACCATGAGCTGTGAACGGGTGAGCATTAAAGTCACCGATTTCTTCCCGCCCCAAAATGATGTCTTGCTTCGATGTTGCTGGTAAAACCGAAAATTCAACATCTTCCGTACTTGAATGTACCCCGTCACTGAGAGTGACCGGAAAAGATATCACCCCTCGCAGGTGCATCACCTCCCCTCCAAATCCTGAGAAAGGTGCATGGATTGGTTTTAACCTCTCCTTGTCCACCTCGTCTAGCTGTTCAAAGCACTGCTCGTACATAATGTCAGATCTACTACCAGTGTCAAAGAAAACATACTACGATCGGTAATGACCAAAGAGGGCGGTGATTATCAAAGGATTCTTATTACACAGTCCTCCCTTGACCCGCGGAAAAATCACAGGTTCATATTTCCACTATTCATCCAGCAATTCTCTCCTCTTTCCTCCAACCTTATGTCCACCTTGAATCATGTGGAGATTCAGATCTTTAACCTGCTTTTGGACGGGCCCAGGTTGTCTTGCGCGGGAGCTTTACCAGTCCCTGGTTTTGCACCTTTGACCAAATGTTCAAGTTTGCCGAACTTTACAGCTGATTCAATTTCAGTTTTCAAGGCCACACACTCGTTCGTATTATGCCCTATATTATTGTGGAATGAGCAGTGCTTTTTGGCATCAAGGAACGATCTCCTTGTGAGTGGTTGAGGCTTCCTGAAATTCAAATTTTCAGTAGTGAGGATTTCTGAAGGTGTTTTCGACAATGGAGTCCAACTGTTGGAAGACCGCGCTGAAGAATTCTGCTTATTCTTGTTGCCAATCAGAGATCTGGCATAAAACTGTTTTGATGGTTCCGCCGATGGTTGGAGTCTTGACCAAATCGTTCCTTTCGCTTGTTTATTTGGCTGTGGGGTCTGGAATTCTACCTTAAGGTTCTGCTTCTGACCATTATTTGCCAAGGTCTTTTGAGTTCTTGCGAACAATTTTTCCGTGGTCATGATATCATTCCAAGACGTCGGCATTCCGTCCCTGCCAGTCAAGGTCCAGATTAATTCATCACTTTTCACATTTTCGCGGAAAGCTCCTCGCAACATGTCTTCGCTTACACCACCGATATTGAGACTTTCATTGTTAAAGCGGGTAATAAAGTCCTCAATGGATTCATTGTTCCGCCTAACCACATCTAATATCTCAGACGGATCACGAGTGTGCTTCCACTGTTGACTGAAATGCTGGGAGAATTTAGCAACAAAGTCATCCCAACTCTTAATTTGCCTGTCCGGTAACTTCTCAAACCATTCACGTGCTACATCAGTGAATGTTAAAGCAAACATATGACACCAGTAGGGAAGAGTCCAATCGCTGACTCCTCCCACGGTCACAAATTTCATTAGATTGGGATCAGTCATCCCATCGTACTTTCCAACATATTTTGGGATCTTTGCATTGACTGTTGTAATTCGTGCAATGAATTTTGATTTTTCATCAAATGCAGCTGGGAGATAAGGCTTAGAGAAATCTTCCTCGGCATTACTGTGGTATTCCGCATGGCGGGCTGCCACTCGCGGATAACTCGGTCCTCCTCGTAGGTGGAGTCTGCTATCATCACTGTAATAACTAATGTCACCCGAATCATAAGTTGAATCATAACTTTCATATTCCTCCACATAACCAGGTACACGCATAACCCTGCAAGGACGTTCTCGCACTCCCCAAACCTCCGCCGGATCTCTTTCTGTCTGAACACTTTGACGGATCTGGCTCCTCCTCGCTGTTGGAGGAGGAGAAAGAGACCTCCTGGGAGATTCATCATAAGTCAGAGTACAAGCATAGAGTCTCTCTTCACGCACCTTACGCTCGTACTCAGCTACAACACTTTCTTGTTGAATACAGAGCCACTCATCCGGAGATAAGAGTCCCCTAGATCTGGAGTTCGTGAACCAGGAGCCGTGATACGTGCAAAAATACTTGAAGTCATACCTCCAGGTGCCTCTGTATCAGTAACACGTGAAACAGGCGCATGAGTTCCCGTCGGCCATCAGGAAATTGACTCATATCGTACGAACCAAAAACCAAAGAATTATCGATGTTCTAACATAAACACGGATGACGCCAATGAAGAAACACAGAACTGATCCCCTTAACGGGTCCTAGATCCATTGAATCCACAGGGTCTGATACGGATAACAACTAATACGATACGAGCACAATTCCCCAAAGTCCAATGACCGAAACCTGCAAAACAGACACCGTGAGCTCGTTACGGGAAGGACAAGATGGGGGGTTTCCTGTAACCACCCTCCGGCGTGAGAATCAGTATAGTTATTAAGAAGAGAAAGTACTTAAATATTGAGAGTATATA
This sequence comes from Bidens hawaiensis, assembly GCF_021521415.1. Classification (NCBI taxonomy): domain Eukaryota; kingdom Viridiplantae; phylum Streptophyta; class Magnoliopsida; order Asterales; family Asteraceae; genus Bidens; species Bidens hawaiensis. The sequence goes on from NW_027505815.1 coordinate 51,124, forward strand.
GTGAGGAGTGAATGAATACCTCATGGAGATTGAGAGGGTATTTATAGCCGAAGGATGTGGGAATATGATTGGGCTAGCTGTCCCATTCTAGAAGGCCTCTTGTAACCATCTGGACACGTGTCCTCAAAATGATTGGTTGAGCTATACGTTGCATGTGCATGGGCATAACAACCTGTACACGTGTTGATCTATGATAGGACGAGTTAATCTCTGGCCATGTGCACGATTATAACAACCTGGCCAGGTGTCCTTCGTTCATAGGTTAATGAGTCACGTATTCTCCAAGTAACGATCATGGAAATTCTTCTAGAATGTAATTGGTTAATTACAGCTGTCCTGTTGGCCTTGCCTCTTGGTCACTTTGACGGGTAGATGTGCTACCACGCAGATGACGCGTGAGGGTATTTGGATGCTTCTGCATGGTATAAGAATGTTCTTCCTTTAAAGAGTTATGTGATGTGACCCATATGTCCCGCGGGTGTCCCGTATGGAGCTTCCCATTGACCCGCGGGTGACACTTAAGGGTATTTGTGTCTTTTTGGTACCCTACCTCTATAGTGGGAAAACAACTTACAAAAGTGTTAAATAATATGTGAAATAAATATAAAAATGACATGAAACTATCTTTATTATACAAACCAGGCGTTTGTAATTGCAAAATGGTCGTTAATGTAGCGCCTTGTCTGCAACCGAAATCACACTAGTTGCTAAACTTCAAACTTGCTACCACTATTAGTTTGGTCGTGATCAAGTATTTTACATGAAAGTGTTTTATGAATCTAATTTATCGATGTATATGATTAAATTTTATAAAGTTTCATTATGAGATTAATAGTAGTTCGTATGTTTTTAGAACACTTATAACTTCGAAGGATTATTGCAGAGTTGCCACCCTCCATGCCCGGGGTAGAAAAATACAAATGATCAAATATGTTGCTAGTTTTCTTCTTATTTCTTTCACCTATTTATGTCTACATAAATTATTTTGTTGGTTGTTCTATGATAGAAATTAGATCATCTATCTCTTATAACATATATCGACCCATCTACATATATTTAAATTACTTAAATTGCTTGTTACTTGTGTATATACGTTAAAATGATCATAATATTTTAATTATTAGCAAAATAAAAAAAATTACACAGCTAACCGTTAATGTGCCGTGATCTTTACGAATTTTTTTATATATAATATAGTTTATTACGATGATAAATAGAAGGTTTCTCAGTTTATACAAACTATGAGTCAATCTATGCGTGATATATTAGAGTTTAGCTTAATTACTCAAAATATAATTTCCTCGTAAAGATGTTTCTAAATTAATAGAAGTATCTTTGAAGTTAACTACATGAAGCGCATCTAGTGTGGTGGTAACATAGTACCCTCCTACGGTACTGACCAGGGTTCGATTCCCCTGATGCGCATTAATTGTTGCAAGTTCAACAATGAGTTTAGTACCCTTTTTTTGCAGTTTGAGTTTTGACTTTTGAAAACTTGGAGATTATCGGTCAATGAAATGTTGAAGATGTATTCTTTGTTAGTTCACAATCTTGGCAGATATGGTTGTGTGAATTTTATTATTGAAATGCATCGAGTCTTTTGTATAAATCGTTTATTAGGGTGTGTTGTCTATCGAAAAAATAGTATTGGTATTTCCTTGGAGATGGAGATGGGTTCAAATGGGATTTGTGGCGAATACTTTACATCCTCGTTTGTGTTTAAGAGATGTGTTGATCTCTGAGATCTTTCATTTGACTAGTTGAGTAACCGTGCGATATCTTTGGGTATGCGTGTAAACAGAACATCAAACACGTAACTGGTGTTGGTATGCGCCTGACCAGTGGCAGATCTAGGATTGTTTTCTAGTAGGTTCACTTTTTTAGATGCTTCAATTTATATGACCGCACATTAAAATTATCGGGTCGGTTCGAGTAGGGCAGGGGCGGTTCAACCATCCTAGGGGCCTGAAACGAACAAAAATCACGAGCCATTTGCAAAATATATTTATTTTGTTCAATCCTAACACACGCGGAATTAGCTAACATGATTTTGTGTACAATCCTACTAATTGCCATAAGTCATAAGTTACAAAAGCGTAACTTATGACTTATTCCCCTCACACAATGAGTGATCCCAAACACCTTTTAAACTTTTTCAATATGTTATAAGTCATAAGCAAGCTAAAATAAGTAATCCCAAACACCCCAAAATCTGATAGAGAGCCACAACGCGTATGCCTTATGACATAAAACAAAGCCCACCGCTCATCACCTTTAGACATCGATCTCAATGGTCTTTCAGTCTAGTTTTATCGAAATTACTTTACGTACTTTTGATGAAAAAAACTTGATTTCAGTATGTAATGATATTGTTAATGAAAAAAACTTGATTTCAGTATGTAATGATATTGTTAACTTTTATGTGTGTTAAAAGTTTTTAAGTTTACAATTGCAATGTCCTATAGTTTGTGTCATAAAAGAAACACTCAAATCTAATACTACGAGCACATAACACATTATGTATATATAAAAAATACATACTCAAATGTAATACCATGAGCATATAAAACATAAACCTATGATCTCTCACACACACCACAAAGTCAAAATTTTGAATCCAAATATTCATAAAGCAACAATCAGAGATGTCGAATCACGAAACGAATCTAACCTGATCCATGACGATGCTTCCACGGATTTTCGAGATGAACGAACCACGTCTTGATCTTCTTCTTCTTCTGCGGCTGCGCCGGCGACCTGCAACGCTGAGACCAGCAATGCTGAGACCTGCAAATGGTTTCGGGGGTGTGGAGGCGACTACTAAGATGATCTTGAAGATCTCTTGTTCACAGACACAAAAAGTGGTGGTGGCTCTTACTGAGCATGACCCATGATAAGGAGGTGGGGACCTCCTTATATAGAGTCTCATGGCCACCATCATGGTACCCTAATGGGCCTAGCCCAGTTAGGGTTACCTCCACAAAACCCCCTCGGCCCAAAAACAAATGTATTAGCCCATATAATAAAATAAGCCAAACATAATAGATTTAGGGTCGTAGAACCGGGTTTTAGTACCATACCCCTACAAGCCCCCCCAAGTCCAGTGTTGCTCCTGGGCGCGCAAGCGTCTAGGTGGAGCGCTGGACTTTATAAGGTGTGAGGCGGTTTTTTCCCTTTTCTTTGGCCTTGTCTTATTGTCTGAGTTTTGAGAGGTTTTCTTCATGATGGTGACATGTTGTAATAAAAGCGAGTTATAATAATAATGGAGCTGGCGCGAGAAGCGACTTACGAGCTAAAATAATAATAATGCCTGCGCGCGAGAGGCGTCTTACGAGCTTAGAATAATAAAGCCTGCGCGCGCGAGGCGTCTTATGAGCTTTGAGAATAATAATTGAGCTGGCGCGTGAGGCGACTTACGAGCTGTAATAATAAAGAAGCTGGCGCGCGAGGCGACTTACGAGCTTGTAGAATAATGAAGCTGGCGCGTGAGGCGGCTTACAAGCTGTAAAATAATAAAGAAGCTGGCGCGCGAGGCGACTTACGAGCTTGTAGAATAATGAAGCTGGCGCGTGAGGCGGCTTACAAGCTTGTAGAATAATGAAGCTGGCGCGTGAGGCGGCTTACAAGCTGTAAAATAGTAAAGAAGCTGGCGCGCGAGGCGACTTACGAGCTTGTAGAATAATGAAGCTGGCGCGTGAGGCGGCTTACAAGCTGTAAAATAATAAAGAAGCTGGCGCGCGAGGCGACTTACGAGCTTGTAGAATAATGAAGCTGGCGCGTGAGGCGGCTTACAAGCTTGTAGAATAATGAAGCTGGCGCGTGAGGCGGCTTACAAGCTGTAAAATAGTAAAAAAGCTGGCGCGCGAGGCGACTTACGAGCTTGTAGAATAATGAAGCTGGCGCGTGAGGCGGCTTACAAGCTGTAAAATAATAAAGAAGCTGGCGCGCGAGGCGACTTACGAGCTTGTAGAATAATGAAGCTGGCGCGTGAGGCGGCTTACAAGCTTGTAGAATAATGAAGCTGGCGCGTGAGGCGGCTTACA